>NC_081414.1:587020475-587305475 GCF_030272615.1 Cryptomeria japonica | reverse complement strand
AATCCTAATAGGTCTGATCATTAAATCCTCTAACCTGGTGACACATTAACTTGTGTTTATAAATCCCAGTAACTTGGGTAGCTCCTAACAGGGCTGATCCTCATAGGCCTTTTGTAAAGCTCTTAACCGAGATTAGACACTTCTAACAAGGTGTGCCCCTAACGAGGTGTTGTAGACCTTAACCGGTTAGATCTCTATATTGTAGATGGTGGATCTTGTGGGTACTAACTCCCACCATGGTTTTTCCCATTTGGGTTTTCCACATATAAACTCTTGTGTCATGTTGTTTATGCTTTATGTGGTAATTGCATACTTGGTGTTATTTCTTACATGTCTATTTAGTTTTAAGTTGGTGAAATTGATATTAAGATTTGTATTATTTTTACTATCACTGATTCACCCGCCCCCCTCTCAGTGCCTTATAAGTTCATCAGGTATTGGTGGAATTTTTGGTGAGCTTCTCTCGATTGACCCTATGACTATTGCTAGGAAGAAATTGGTTTATGCTAGGTTATGTGTGGGGTTCGGTCGATCTAAGGATCTTCCTTCCTCGGTTGAACTTGTTTCGAAGTTGGATTTTCTTTCTCAGGCCATTGAATATGAATCTCTCCCCTTTGTCTTCTTTTTTTCCAAGAAAGTGGGACACTAGGCAAAGAAATGTTTCCATAATATTAAGAAAGATGAAGAGAGGAATAAAGGCCCTAGGATGTGGAAACCTATAACTAGGCTGGTTGGGGATCAGGGTAACCAGAAAGACAATAAGCTTCCTAAAGGAGCTAATGAGATTCTAGAGAATAACAAAGATGAGGTAGGAAATTATTGACCCGTGCAGAATGATGAGGTTAAGGAGAAAGGCCAGGAGAACAAATTTGATGATATAGAAAATTTACAATAGGTGCAGAATGATGAAACTAAGGATAAAGGGTAGGGGGTTGATGCTCAAGGTGATGCCCCTGTGCAGAAAAAAGGAGAAAATAGTTTGGAAAACCAAAGTACTAATATGGTTGATAATGGTGAAAATTTTAAGGGGGTTGACTTGGAGGAAGGTGAGCTTCTGAATAATGTTGGATCCAGATGTGTTTCGTCAAGTATGAAAAGGTTTGAGGTTGAGGAAGTACATAATAGCCCTTTATGCACCTTCAAGGACCATCAATCTTCACTGATGTTAGACTCTTATTTTGAAGTTATGGTTTCAAGCCTTCTGAAGAATTCCAATCCTATGGAATCTTCGACTCAAAACTATGATGGTATCCTTTCCAATCTGGATCAGAATGTCTTCATTTCAAATACGATGCAATCTCCAAGGGAAGAGCATAGTAGAGAAGACAAAGAAAACATAAATGTGGATGAGATTGAGTTTGATGATGACATGAGCTATACCAAAGTGGAGAAGAAGAAGAAGAAGAAGAAGAAGAAAACGCAGCAAAAGTATGGGGCTGGTGTTTCTACTCGCAACAGAGCTAGAGTAGATTGTGGGCCTCCTTGGAGTGCAGGTAGGAAATCCAATAGATGGCAAAGAGAAATGCTTGCAAAATATTGTGGATGGGTCACAGAGGACAATCCATGAAATTCTTTTTAACTATCCTAGTAAGAAATGAAGATACTATCGTGGAACATTGGAGGTCTTAGTAGTTGTCATAAACAGGATATTGTTCATAATTTTTGCTAGAGACCATAAACTGAATATTATTCTTATTCAAGAAAATCAAATGCCAAAGGAGAGAGTTGAGAAACATACGTTTTTCAAGTTTTGTGACTCCCTAGGTAGTAGTTTTGATGGGGCTTCTCAAGGTGTTGTTACTTTATGGAACTCACATTTTATTCAAGGTGTTGCTTCTTTGTCATGATGGTAACCATCTTGCAATTTTGTTTAAGCATCAGTGTCTTATTGATCTGAACTTATCTAGAGCTTCCTACACTTGGACTAACTGCATGGTTGGGGATTAATTGATACAAGTTAGAGTGGATCAGGCCCTCATCTCTATAGAGTGGTTACACCTATATTATTGTTCTTTAAATGCTATGATCAGAATTGGTTTTGACGCTTTTCCTATCAGCTTTGTGGTTGAACCCAAAGGTGGTAGGAGAAGAAAGTTCCCCTTTAGATTTGAAAAGATGTGGTTGTATTATCCGAGTTTTCTTAATTGTGTTAAGGAGTGGTGGAATGTTCAAGTTGAGGGTACTGCTCTATTTTGCATTGCTAAAAAGCTTAGGATTGTGAAGGATAAGGTTAGAAAATGGAACAAGGAGACCTTTGGAGACATTTTCTTGATGAAAGATGCTCTTCAATTGGAATTGAATATTATTCAGGATAAGATCCAAACAGAAGGTTATGTGGGTGATAATTTTGATAAGGAGAGTGAAATTTTGTCTAATATCATAGCATTATTGCTAGGGAGGAAATTTTTTGGAGACGGAGGTCTAGGTCTTTATGGCTCAATGATGGAGATAGAAATACTAGATTTTTTCATGTCACCACTTTCAAGCATAGAGAAGCTAATACAATTGATTGCATCATCAAAAATGGGACTAAACTTGAGAAGGAAGAGGAAATTAGTGAAGACGGTGTTGAGTTTTTTCAAGAGCTTTTGAAGGCTGACCCTATGTTGGATTTGGAGGCCCAAAATCTTATGGCCAAGTTTATTACTAAGGTATTGTCTAAAAATAAGAACCATAGTTTGGCTGCTATCCATTCTAATGAGGAAATTTAGAATGTTGTCTTTTCCTTTGATGGTAACAAGGCTCTTGACCCAGATGGATTCCCTATGTTCTTCTTTTAGACCTTTTGGGATGTTGTTGAAAGATGTTTCTAATGTTGTTAAAGAATTCTTTGGAGCTAGATCCTTGCTTAAGGAGATTAAGGCAACTTTTATTGTCCTTATTCTAAAGATGCAAGGTGCCAATTCTTTGGATGTCTTTCGGCCTATTAGCCTGTGCAACTCATTTTATAAAATCATCTCCAAAGTTATGACTTCTAGACTGCTGTGGATTTTGCCACTTCTGATTTCTCCTCAGCAAAATGGTTTTGTCCTAGGGAGACAAATTCTGGACTCCATTATTACTATGCATGACAACATTCATTCTTTGCTTGCTTTGAAAACACAAGGTTTTTTGCTGAAATTGGACATTGTGAAGGCCTATGATAGGGTGGATTGGTCCTTTTTGAGTAAAATTCTTAATGCCTTTGGTTTTTTTGGGAGGGTCATTAGTCTTATTTGGCAGCTCATCACCATGGCCTCAACTACTATTATTTTCAATGGTTTTCCATCCCAGTTATTTAGAGCTTCTCATGGTTTAAGGCAGGGAGATCATATCTCCCCTATATTGTTTACCATCATGGCTCAAAGCATCGGAAGGTTTATCCATAAACAGGTGTTGGAAGGGAATCTAAAAGTATTTGAACCATCTTCTATCTGTTTCATTTGTTCTCATCAGTAGTTCATTGATGATGTTACGATTCCCACAGATACTGAGAGGGGGGGTGAATCAGTATCTAACTGGTGTGTACATTTTCTTGACTTAAAACATGTAGAGCATATTAATACTATGTACCGGTAAACAAAAAGTAATGCAATAAACAGAAATAAAAACAACCACATGAAAAACACACCATAACAAAAGGATTTAACGAGGAAACCCAGTGTGGGAAAAACCTCGGTGGGATTTGTGACCCACAATATTCACTTACTGACCAATAAGAGAATATTACTGCTACAAGAGGGGCCTGCACATGCAGGAAGGCCAACTACCTAGAGCTCACTGCTCAAATACAAAATAGGAAGTCTCACTAACTTACAAAATGGATTATATAATTCTAGTGTCTTGTACTACTTCAAAATAGAATCTATAATGCCAGATCCAGTACTGGTTTCTGCTCTGCTTCTTACATAAACCCTTAACCTATAATTTGCATCATAGGTCTACCTTACTTTGCCTAATTTCATTCTTCTTACTTACACAAAATGTTCTACAATGATCTCTCTTATATAAGAGTCATTTTACAACTTTCCAAGTTGGCTTACAATG
This sequence comes from Cryptomeria japonica, assembly GCF_030272615.1. Taxonomy (NCBI): domain Eukaryota; kingdom Viridiplantae; phylum Streptophyta; class Pinopsida; order Cupressales; family Cupressaceae; genus Cryptomeria; species Cryptomeria japonica. The sequence continues at coordinate 587,301,449 of NC_081414.1, read as the reverse complement.
ATTTTACAAATAATAAACAAAATATATTACAACAAAAATCTTGTCGGCCTCTGTGTCAGTATGCTACCTTTCACTGTCGGTGTCGATGATCTGAGTGCCGATGGAATGCCTTGCAAGTGTCATAGGATTGTTAGGTTGCCATCAATGACAAAACCTTCAATCACCTACAATGTCTCATTGGAGTGTGCATATGCCAACAATCTCCCCCTTTGGCATTGATGGCAACACTCATGAGAAAATTTCAAAAGTGTATCCAAAACTTGTAATCCAGAAATTGTTTCCAAAATTGTGTACCAAAAATATATGAGCTCCCCTTGAGCAGATAAGTCTTTTGCAGATTATTTTCTCATACTACTACTCCCCCTTTGGCATCAATGACAAAGGTTGTCAAAGTGTCTATAGAGTTGTAGTTTTATGTCTCAACCTTGTAACTGGGTGGTTACAATTTGAAAAAGATCCCCAAAACCAAATTTATGCTTTCCATAAACTTCTTACTGTCTTTTATTTCTGCCTCTGTTCTTTGAATTATACTGGTGAGGTGCTGCATATGCTTTGTCGATGTTTTTTGTCCTTGTACTAATGCCTCAGATATTTCCTTCCTCAAGGATGCTAGATAGTCCAGTCTTGGACTTAGTCTTAGTCTCAGATTTTTAGCCTTGTTTATTATTCTCTTTTTTTCTCTCTCTAGCTTCAGTAATTCTTCCTCAAAACTAGTTATCTTTTGCTCAAAAACTGATAATGTATCAGGTGAATTAACAAAATTGTCAGCAAGTTTATTTATTTCTTCTTGTACCTTGCTCATTTTATTATCTATGTCAATTGTTAAAAATTTTGTCTTGCAAGTATCTTTGTACAGAGTTTTAAATTCCTTCAATGAGTTGCATAGTTTTGGTAGAAGTGTGTCAAATTCCCTAGTACACTTCTTTATTTGATCCTCAAAGAATTTTTGTTTTTCAATTTCCAACCTGTCTTTGAATGCATGTTCCTTTATTTGTTCAACTGTCACTGTGTTGTCAGTAATATACTTCGACAAAGTGTCAAGTTGACTCAAAGAATCCTTATTATCTATGTTGCATTTTGGAGCTATCATCTTCAAAATTGGGATTGTGTCATCTATAGCTTTATAAGCTTGTGAACTACAATCAGTTATTTCTTCAAAGAATCTAAAAGAACTTCAGTTACATTGGTTGATTTATAACCTGTTGAGGAGGAACCAACATTCTGAATTCTGCCAGTGGAGGCAGTATCCATGCTTGTAGTGACCTCTGGTAGGTCAGTCCGTGTTTCCATTTCCTTAAGCAAGGGTTTTGGTTTCTCTCCTGTTGCCGGTGGCAGTGTTTCCACATGAACCTGTTCCTATTCCAGAGCCTATTGCTCTGCTTGTCTCTCTGTCTGTTGATTTGTTCCAATCTTTGTTGGAGTCTTTGTCTGTTTCCCTGTGCTATCATCTTCAACTTTTCCTTCAGTGTTATCAATGTTGTCAACTATCAGTGGCTTACTAGCCATGTTAGTCTTACCGTTTGTGTCCTTGTCTATCACAATGTTGACCTTTTGAGTATCAACATCCACTGTGTATAGTACCTTAGGATTAGGATTAGTATCCTCTTGTGATACATCCATACTGTCATCTATCAGTTGGTCTTATGTTGTTGTTACCAGTGGAGTAATCAAGGGCAGTGGGGATAAGTTATCTTTTATTTTGATACTAGGAGGTCCACCAACCTTTCCTTTACCCTTATCTTTGTCCTTTTGATAGACTTTGATAGGCTTGGGGTTCCTATACTCTTCCTACTTTTCCTTCTCCACAAGGAATATATCCCATCCATTTTTTGTTTCTTCTATTACCTCATTTACTCTTCCTGCCATTAGTGCAATATGTTGATGTGCAGTAGAGAATACTGACCAGTTGGCCTTTGCAATTAGATCATCTATTTCTTTTGGAGAGTTGACTGGGTAGACAGCAAGTAATTTTTCAATTTTGATTTTCTTATCAAGTTCTACAACAGATTGTCTTCTTGCTTCCAATCTCTTGAATAATTCATCTAGTAGTTCATCTACAACTTGCACTAAAAACTTCTTATAGATATCCAGGTGTAAAATGACATTGTTTTCAACTTGCTCTTTCTCATCTGTTGATAGTGTATTATATAATTTTTTGATGTTCTTGAGATTTCCTTCTTCTGTGATTTCATCCAATAGTTTGTCAATCGAAGAAATATTCTATTGAGTCCTTTTCTTCTTAGGTGTTATCTTTTTCTTTGGGGTTGTCTTCTTTACCGGAGACCTCACTACCTGTTGTTTTTGTCTAGATCTTCTAGGTGAGGGTGTGGATACCGGTAAAGGTTGTCTTTTCCTTACAACTCTTTTAAATTTAGTTGGCTTGTCACTTTCTTAAGAAGTTGCTATCGGTGACAGGTGAGTTTGTGTCTGTAACTCATCTTCAGTGATACCGGTTTGTTTCAGTACATCTTCTTTTATAGCCTTAGCCTGCCTTGAACCTCTCCTTATTGTTGCTTCTACTTTCTTTACTCTCTTCTTAGATTGAATTTGGCTTTCAATGGTCTCAACACTACCAAATACCTCTTCCTTAGGTTCATTTGGTGCTTCCAGAAGGGATTTAGCATATGTTTCAATGATGTGGTCATCGGTCTCATAGCCCATTTCGGTAACTCAAATTGTTCTTGGGATAACTGCTTCCATCCAGATCTCATCCTTTTTAATCACAAAACATATATCATCCTTGTATTTGCTAACAATTTCTTGTGACAGTCTGACTCTTTTGTTCATTCTAGCCTTTAGTGCTTGAAAATACTCATTGATATTCCTTTCCTTGTTTTCACCCATGTTGTTAAACAAGTCTGATAATTGTTTCCCTACCGGTATGTCAAATCCAAGGTTCCTGATACCTCTACCGGGCACCTGTTTGGTTATATGTAGCATTAAGCATACAAGTAAATTACCAAATCTAAAGGTTCCTTTCTTATCCTTCTTGATCTTCCCTAAATTGTCAATCAATTCATCCTTTAACCATTCACATACATCAATTTTTACATTATCCTTAAACATATCATGTGCACTTTTTATGCATAAATTGTAAACTGAGTTAAGTCTGTTTGCATGAGTTGCTTTGTATCCTAAAATCGTGCTAACAATTCTCACATTTATGTCGGTCACATCATTAACCCTTAGAGACCTTCTGTCAGATGTTGCACCAGTTAGGTTCATTACCAGGTCATTTGAGACCTTCTTTGTTTTGTCTAGTTTGTTACCGGTGGAAGGTAACCCTGTTACAACTTTCACAGCTTCCTTGGTAATTTTGTGAATTGAATCTAGCTAGAATAATTCACCATGTACCCTTCTCAATACCGTCCTAATAACTTAGGAAAGTCTGGAATGCAGAGAATCTCAGTGAATCCTAGGGTTTCAACAATTTTGTGTTCAGGTTTTACTTTACTAGAATCATCACAGATAACAGATTTATACATGTTCTCGATTTCTTCATCTCCTAATTCTTCTATATGGCAATGGATATAGATTCTAGGGTCTTCTGCAAAAACAACTCCTTTTGGGATTTGGGAGAAAGCACATACATTGTCATCCTTTTTAGCTATCTTGGGAACTAGCTAAAATACAGGCCTAGGGCATTTGATTACCTCAACTACAGTAGGGTTTGCTATGAATTTAGGTATAGAGGAGGATGCCATGATTATAAATACCTTTTTCTATCTTAGGAAGGATTGATTGCTAAAGTGCTTTGCCTCTTTGCTCGAAATGACTTAGCTCTAGAGATTTTGCGTTCTTCGAATGTTTGAATGCTTGGTGAAGTAAAATGGAGCCAAAATCATGAATTTATAATGTTAATTTGTCATCTACCATATTTAATGCTTGTCAGTTAAGTAATCACTTAACATATCTGCCGGTATAGAAGTAAATTCAACTTCTTACCATCAACCAAGAGAATAATAGCATATGTCTCATTGATTGCCAAACCCTCAAGGAAATTTCTTCAATTTGATGAAGAGCTTCCTGCCGGTGGAGTGTTGTTTGGTTCTACCGGTGGAGGAGTATTCCTATGCACATTCAGTTCTGATTTCCTGATCCATTGCTTTCAGAATTCCCGCTTAACTTCTTCAACTTTTTCTTTTCCTTTCAAACTAGGACCTTTGTTGTCTACCGATGGGGACTTGCTTCTACAAAATCTAGCAATATGCCCAATTTTGTTACATGCATAACAAGTCACATTATTTTTCTAAATAGCCTTTCCATAACCTATGCCAGTTTGTGTTCTGCATTGATTAGATAAGTGTCCAAATCTTCGACAAACATAATATCTCACATTCATTCTGCAATTCTCAAAGTTATGACCAACTTTGTTGCATTTTGAACATTGACTGGTGGGTGTGTTGATATTCTGATAATTTCTAGATCTACATTGATTTTCTCTATGACCATACTTATTACAGTTAAAGCATTTTCCATTAAATTTGTAAGCAGTAGGTTGTCTTACCGGTTTGCTATGATCATGTGTGTTTGCAGTACCAGAGCTTTCCCCAACTTCAAAGCCAATTCCACAAGTGTCACCTTTAGGTTTTTGATTCTTCAGTAAGTTACCAAGTTCTTCTGAGCTTTTCTTGAATTTTTCTTTGTGTTGATTTGCAGTATCTAGTTCTCTTTCTAAGACTTCTTTCTGCCTCATCAGTTCATTTGAGTCATTCTGTGTGTGCATCAGATCTGTCTTTAACAAATCATTTTCATAGCTAAGTCTTGTGTTTTCATTTGTAACATCACTTAGTCTTCTAGTCAAATCTTCTTCATTCTTCTTTCTATCTTCAATTTCTTTACAAAATCTCATAGTCATATCCTGCATCTCATTCTTTGTTGTCATGTTCTCTTGTTTCGGCTTGTTTATCATATCATTAAGAGTTTCTTTTTCATCATTCTCATTTTGCATCTTTTCACAAAGTTCTCTTCTCTTGTTTCTTGAAATAGTAATATTTTCTTGAAGTGCTTGAATAATATCTTGAGCAGCCTTTAGATCATCTTCAAGTTTGATATTTTTCAATTTTTCTGCATCATAGTCTGAGAGAGCTCCTTCAAGTTGCTTCATCAGATTTTCTATCTCTACCAGTGTCAAGATCTTCCTCAAGCTATTAGGCTTCTGAAAATAGAGGACCAAGCTCTGATATCAATTGTTAGGATTCCCACAGATACTAAGAGGGGGGGTGAATTAGTATCTAACTAGTGTGTAGATTTTCTTGACTTAAAACATGTAGAGCATATTAATATTGTGTACCGGTAAATAGAAAGTAATGCAATAAACAGAAATAAAAACAACCACATGAAAAACACATCGTAACACAAGGATTTAACGCGGAAACCCAGTGTGGGAAAAACCTCAGTGGGATTTGTGACCCACAATATTCACTTACTGGCCAATAAGAGAAATTACTGCTACAAGAGGGGCCTGCACATGCAGGAAGGCCAACTGCCTAGAGCTCACTGCTCAAATATAAAATAGGAAGTCTCACTGACTTACAAAATGGATTATATAAATCCAGTGTCTTGTACTACTTCAAAATAGCATCTATAATGCCAAATCCAGTACCGGTTTCTACTCTGCTTCTTACATAAATCCTTAACCTATAATTCGCATAATAGGTCTACCTTATTTCGCCTAATTATATTCTTCTTACTTCCACAAAATGTTCTACAATGATCTCTCTTATATAAGAGTCATTTTACAACTTGCCAAGTCGCTTACAATGATTTTACAAATAATAAACAAAATATATTACAGCAAAAATCCTGTCAGCCTCTATGTCGGTATGCTACCTTTCACTGCCAGTGTCGATGATCTGAGTGTCGGTGTAGAGTCTGATCTTGCTAGTGTCGGCGGAATGCCTTGCCGGTGTCATAGGATTGTAAGGTTGCCATCAATGACAAAACCTTCAATCACCTACAATGTCTCATTGGAGTGTGCATATGCCAACAGATGATACTATCATGATGGGTAGGTCTTATGTTGGGGAAGCCAAAGTTATTATGTCCACCTTAAGCCTCTATGAAAAGGCTTTGAGACAAGTGGTTAATAGAGCAAAGAGTTCCATTTTATTCTTCAATACTCGTAAGTCTAGACAAAAGAAGATTGTTGGTATCCTTGGTTGCAAGATTGGTTCACTCCCCTCAACCTATTTAGGCCTTCCTCTTGGATCCAAACCTTCTGATTCATTTTGGCTTTCCTGGATTGATCACTTCAATAGGAAACTGGTGGGATGGAAGGGTGCCCTTCTTAGTCAGGCTGGGAAAATTCAGCTACTCAAGGCCACACTATAGAACCTTCCTATGTATATGCTCATCTTGTTCAAGATTCATTCTAAGTTCGCAGAGGCTATTGAAAAAATTCAAAAAATATTTCTTTAATCGAGGGTGGAGGAAAAGAAAAGAATCCCTCTTATGGTGTGGGAGAATGTTTGTAAGCCTAGAAAATATGGGGGTCTGGGGATCAGGAGTATAAAGTCTTTTAATCAAGCTCTCTTGGCTAAACAAGTGTGGAGGACTTATGATTGCAGAAGAGAATGGAATACTATTTGGCATAACAAATATCTCTACAATGTTCATACTTTTCGGGATTTCCTGAACTCCTCTCATATCCTTGATGGATCATATCTTTGGAATAACATTATTAACGCCATGGATGTTGCTAATCATGGAGCTTTTTGGAAGGTTGGAAATAGAAGGAGTATCCATTTTTGGGATGATTGTTGGATTGGTAAGAGTTCATTGGCCCTTGATCCTCTGCTAGAGGATTTTAGAGATGTTTGTATTACTGCTTTTGGATCGATGGTGGTGGAATATTGGGTTGAAGGCAAATGGGTGAATCTCTCTGTTATTCACCCATCTCTTGCCCAGTTGTAGGCTTCTCTAAACTCCTTTGGTTTAGAGAATAGTTCTGAAGATGAATTGATCTAGAGGTTTACCTCTACTGGTAAATTCTTTGTTGCTTCTGCAAATTGTTGTGATGATCATCATGTCCCATGGTGGTCTAAAGTCTGGATGAAGCATTTAATACCTAAGATTAACATGTTTTTTTGGATTCTCTTTTTGAATAAAATCCTAACTATAGATAATCTTTGTAAGAGGGGCCTTTCTATACCTAATAGATGTTGTTTATGCATGAAGGAAGTCGAATTTGTTGATCATTTTTTTTGCACTACTCTTATGCAATGGAAGTTTGGAGTCAAGTTCTTCAGAGGTGGGATCTCTACTGGATCTTTCCTAGGATGGTTAAGAAGCTTGTCGACCAATGGAGGGTGCCTACTAGGAATTATTTATGAAAAAATTTATGGTCATGTGTGTTTCCTCATATAGCATGGGGTTTATGGAAGGAGAGAAATAATCAAATCTTCAAGGAGACCTATCTTCAGCCTGAGATTGTTTTTAGAAAAAATCATAGAGCCATACTTGATAATCTCTCTATTGTCAATTTAAAGTGTAAGACTCAGAGCAGTGGTATTAAAGACTATGAGATCAAGGTTGCCAATGCTTGGGAAATTGATTGTGGTATATCTCAGTTTGTCAATGTCTTATTCAAAAACTAAATATAAAAATGACACTTGAAGTGTCAATGTCTTATCAAAAATTACATTTAACCATGGAAAATTACTAACTGTCACAAGATACTCCATTTTGATCCTATTTCATAAAATCCTCAAGGTTTTGGAGTACCACTTTCATCTGCTCTTGATCAGATCCTTTAGTATGACTTGTGATGACCTTGACCAGGGTGATAGAATCTACGAGTTTCATGTAACATTTATTATGCTTCTTTATACGCGAGGCTAGATCATTCATATTCACCTAGATATAAATTAACTTATCAATGCAGGTTAATGAGAAAACTTGCCTATAAACCTCCTCACCAATCAGCAAACTAAACTCTTTGACAATAACATCCCGTTCTAGAGTTTTTTTAATTTTCATCAAGGAAAGTACATGGAAGAGCTGATATCTTCTCAGTAATGTCCTTACCCTTATCATTGCATTCCCTTTGAGCTTTCCTCAAATCTTTGATAAGCATCTTAAGAGTATGCATTTGATGTTCTAGAATTTCTCTTTGCTAAATGTACATATGCCTTGATGGGATCACACCATTGTCAACCAAAACATCTAACTGGAAATCTTCTAACTTCAACCAAGAGTCAAAATTATTTTCATGTGTTTCCAGTCCAGTTGAGAACAAATTTAAAGTATTATCAATCTCAACCTTGACCTCCTCAAGACTGCTTACCAAGGTAACTGTTGAACACAAGATATGAGTCCCTTGACTCAACAACCTATTCATCCATTCTCCCATTGTTCTCCCATGAGAATTTATTTGCTTAGATTGACTTACCACCTATTCATCTACTGAAGAACTGACCAGATCAATTACCTTAGAGGGCTTGGTAATTTTGATCAAAACCTCAGTCAACTAATCAATTTGTTTCTTCAGTTTCTTTCTTCACCTTCTCTTCATTTTACATTGTCACAAGAAGCTGAAAGGAATATTATACATCCTCAATTGTACCCTCATGTGTTTTTTTGCCCAGATCAATTTTCTTGATAACATAATCAGTGGGTTTCACTTTATGATGATTTGTATCTGAGAGGAGGAATAGTCATTTCCACATATTTATTCTTTGACTCGTCCATTCTAACTCTGGAAAGAGTTTTCTCCTTCTTCTTACCCTTAGTCTTGATAGATATCAACTGTTTAAAATCAAAGTCATCTGGCGACACAACTTTCTTTTTCCTCTTCATTGTGTTAGATGCTAACCAACGTGGTGATGAAGAATCTCCATCAGCTCCGGTAGTTAAGACTTGCATTGTCAACTCCTAAGATTGAACACTAGTAGTAACAATAGGTGGAGTTGAGGTGGCGGGTGAATTAGAAATGACAGGAGCCTTAGGAGGAACTTGGGTATTCATCATGAAACTATCAATTTATTCTAACATAGAAGAAGTAACCTCAGACAAATCAGGGAGAAAAATAGTATCAAGGTTGTCATGAGGTATATCCAAGGCAGACTGACTTGGAGAAGTGGAAGGAATATTGTGAACTACAAGATCTTGGGGTGGTAATGTCACAACAGAAACCAAAGGAATAGTATCAATAATAAGAACCGAGGAAGTAACTGGAACATAACCTGATGTAGGAGGACCATCTTCACATGTCTCTTGAAATTGGGAAGTACTTGGGATTTTAGGTAACTCTCCCTCATCAAAATATCCTTCGAGTTGCTCTTGTTCATTTGCTAGCTCATCTTCTTCTTGAATTAATCCAACTTCATCTTCTTCTCATTCATCATCATAAACTTGAGTCTCCTTGCTTGAAGACGCACCTGGATCTTTTCCTTTTCCAACAGTGAATTTGAACCTAGGACCCTTAGAAGATATAGGATCTTGTCTATTTTTGGTCCTGAGTTCAGAAAATTTCCCTATAGGTCCTACATCTTCTTCTTCAAAAGATTCAACTTGGAAGGGCTTCAACTTCACACCATATAGATTCAACCAAACAGTAATGTTGTCGAGAATTCTTTGAAACCTAGCCCTTACCAAAGTATTCTCCTTTTTGGACCATTGAATGAGAGGTAGAGGTAATCTAGCAATGTTAGTCTTTTCATATGTAGTATCAAGAATATCTCCATCTTCCTCAATATCTTTTGGAACTTTAGCAAGATCAAAATTATCAATCTTCTCAACCGTAAGATAATAATAATCTATTCTTTGGATATCTTCCTTTGTCCTATCCATACATCTTCAATTCAGTGTATATTGGTGTAATTCCTTTTTATCTTATTCTTCATACCCCAATAGTCAAAATGCTTTCTGGCCTTGAAGAACCTCATGGTTACCCTCCTCATCTCTTCCTCCATAGCACGGGCTTTGTAAATAGAGTTGATAGAGTATCTCCCTATGGCAATAGAGAACTTGAGACTTGTCTTATTAGCTCTTGATTGGTGCTCATGAATGGAAATCATTTGGTGTGTCATCTCCATGAGAATAATCTTATCAGATGGGTACCTTGGTAGCATGAAGGGTTCTCCATCAAAATAAAAAAATTTGATATCAGTGAATGCAGGGAACTAGAATAAAATACAACCATACTCACTCACAACCTTCCAGGATTCTTCTGACACTCTCTTGTTCTGAATATCTTTGTCAAGCAAGCACATATACTGAGCGAACAAAGTGTCATTAACCCTTCTGAAATGAAAGATACTCTCCTTAAGAGTCAATTGAGTGAATTATTCATAAATAGGAACCTTGTTCCTGTCAGCTATGGTAGAGAATCCTAGAAAAGGCCTCATAGAGGTAGCTGCATAGACCAAATAAGAAGTCATGTAGAATTTCAAGGTGGTAGGCACCTTGGTCAATTTCTCACATAGGGCATTCACAATCAGTTTATGTCAATAGATCTTCTTCTTATTCTCCCTGATGATATGAATATACTAATACATCCATTTGTGATAAGTATTTGAGCTCAAAAGACCCTTTACTCTATTGAGAAGAGTAATGAGATCATTGACCTCCTTAATAAAGTCACTGTGAGGAAGAGTTTCATGCCACCTTGAGATTGTAGGCCTAAGGGTCTTTAGCCAATTATCATTTATATTCCTTCGACACTTCTTAAATTCTTATCAAAGTATACCACTACTAGCTGCATATCAATATTTGCATATTGATCTATAGGTGAACATTTGAAGAAGGTATCAAAGAAATCCTCATCTAGTTTGATGAGTGTTTTCTTTTTGTTTGCATCCTTAACGGATCTAGTGGTAAAATCATATATGTTAGCTAAATCCAACACAGACTCTAGATTTTGCATGGACATGGGAAAATCAGCTGCTAAATATATCTCATTGTTAATAGTAGGTTCTATTAGGTATGACACTGGTGGCTCTCTTACTCTCTTAAGAAATTCTTCAAATCCACATGACCGATCTCCATATCCCTAAGATTGTCAATATTAGAAGACACAGACGAAGGAGGAAACACTGGATAAGTTTCTTTCTTTTTGAACTTCTGACGTAGTCAAGGTAGGGAGATACAATGAAGGACAACCCAACCTTATATCTTAACACCTAAATAATGCAAAACATACTGGTAACTGGTTACAGAACAGCAGCAAGAACAATCGGTCACAACATAGAACACATAGCCGGTAAATAACTTGAATAAATCTTATTAAATTATGAAGGATTACACATGCCACATGTTATATTGTAGTCCAGGATACAAATAATGCTTACAACACAATTACAAGATTTTTCAGATCATCCACATATCATATCGACTTCCAGGAAAAGTCTATCGGTTCTACCCTAATTCGGACCTTAGGCTTTTGGCCTCAATCCAACTGGATCAGAAGCTCGTTGGTTCTACATCTTTGCTTGATCTCTAAGCTCTATCTTCTATCTTGTGACTTCTATATCCTCAAATTATTCGCAGGCTTCCATTTATACCGTCCGCAAATAATTACAACTTAATCAAGTCGGCCCAAAGACCAACCGGTTCACAAAATGTGCAACGGTAACATGTCAGCTCAAATCAATAAGAACAAACACAAAAACATAAGACGATGTGTGGACCTCTAGGAATACTGGCCAAGGCCCTAAAGAAACATCTCCAATGATTTGCAAGTCACAGAGATCAACCGCAACCCAATCCAACTTTGCTCAACACACTGCCTAAATAACCGATCAGGACATATCAAATGGGCCAATACTAGAATCTACATCTCACTGGAAACAAAGCCAAATGTTATGAAACTCGAACATGACAAGGATCACAAACACAAGGGAATAAACCCAAAACCGCAATGCTAAACACTCAAACCCGAAGAAATGCCATGCTCTCAAGCAATTCAACTGAAAAATGCCCAACCGGTAAGCACTACACCGGTGTTGTTGCATCAGACTCTTGGGGTTAATTGAAAAGTGAGTCCCATCACTTAATCTGGTTTGGTAATCTATCAGTAGGTACTTGAAACTGCCTCAAGGGTTCGGCGATCTGACTACAGCTTTCTGTTGCCTCTCAATGACGATCTACCAGTCTACTATGCAGCCTGCCTCAATCGATGATCTCTTCAAGCCTCCACCCACTAATTGCCTCAAACTCAACCTCTAGGATCGGCGGTCTACTTTCAAACCTTTCTCTACCTCACGTTCAGTGATCTAAACACGTCCACAAGCTGCCTCAACTTCCTCTCCAACCAAGCAGTGCATAACCAGGTCTTCCTCCAACACCAGGATCACAAACCAACTCTGATACCATTTGATGTAGTTGATCAAGGTAGGGAGATCCAATGAAGGATGGCCCAACCTTGTAGCTTAACACATAAACCATGCAAAACATAATGGTAACCGGTAACAAAACAACAGCAAGAACAACCGGTAACAACACAAAACACATAGCTGGTAAATAACTTGAATAAATCTTATTACAGTCTGAAGGATTATACATGTCGCATGCGCCCAACCGGTAAGAACTACATCGGTTCTCCTGCATCAACTTCATATATTTCTTGTTGGAAGAAGGTTCTAAGATTTGCAATAAGCTTACTGCAATGTGAAAATATCATCATTTGACATGATTAGTCATGATAGAAATCTTAATTTGATACAAAAACTCCATCGATTTATAATAAAGTAATTAAAAATAACCAATTTGTGTGTGTGCTTTAGATGCAAATTAGACTTATAAGTCTGATTTTCACTAATCAAGTGAAAAACCCAAACAAAATGTATATCGGACTTATAAGTCTGATTTGCATCTTAAAAGAGTTGTTCAAAATAAAATATATATTGGAGTTATAACTCTGATTTATATTATAGGAAGAACTCATAATTCAATGTAAATTGAAGTTATAACTTTGATTTACATCATATTATAATGCAAATTAATCCAATGTATATCAGGCTTATAGCTCTGATTCACACTTTAACATAAACATCTACAAGGGAAGATCAAAATTGGTTTATGGTGGGAATATAACCCTGACCAATACTTAACAAAAAAGGAAGAATGAATCAAAAGGATGTCGGGTAGGGATATAACCTCGACCGAAATCTAATAAAAAAATAGGGAAAAACAAGTGGTGGTCGGGTTTGTAACCTCGACCACCATCACTACACAGAGTGGTGGGTGTCAGGGGTACAAACCCGACCACCATCGACTATGATAAAATAAAAAATGTGGTGAGACGAGGATACGACCCCGATCACCACCACAGTTATTGACTGTGGTGAGGGTTGGGTTCGTATCCAATCCTGAACATATCTACAGAAATAAAATAAGGGGAAGATACGATAGCGAGGGTGTGTGCCCACCCCACACCATGATATGAATCATGGTATGCAATGGACACACGGTCCTGCCATACCATGATTCAAATCAACAATGCAAAGAATGAAGTCAGATTTGTAATCTAATGCATATTTTAGTATGTATTAGGTTTCAAATTCAACTTCAACAAAAATACAAAAACTAGGGCATGATAAAGAAGAACATGTTAGGTGAATATTTTGTCACTAGCATACCAATGACAAAATATATGATTCACACACAACTATGTTGAGAAATTAATCTCTCCTCTCATCAAGGGGAGATTCTCTTTGAAATCTCTTCTCTAATTAATAAGAAATTAAAATATGTGGGTTAGTGTTGGGCATATAACTCTCTTTTTTCAAAGTTAATGTATTCTCCCTTCACTTTGTTACAATTTCCCTATCACTTTGATACTTAAGAAAATTAACTAATTTATCCAACAAACTATACCAAGATTTTGTAAGCAAGAAGCACGAAATCTTTCTTGAATATAACACTAACTAAACTAATTATCACAATGGTATGGAATTCAACTTACAGCTCAAAGTCTTCAAGTACAATTCCTTAATCCTAAAAACTACAAGCGATAGTAGCAATACAAATCCTACTACTAATCACTTAACAATAGAAAATTTATCAAATATTCAAGGATCACAAAGTCTACTTTCACAATTCAAGAGCTCTTTAATCCACTTAACAATACTTCCTCTATCAAGAAATTCAAGAATATATATAAGTCATGAACTTAAGAACATCAACTCATATAAGAAATTTTTTTAAACACAACACAAAGTTTGGGATCGAATAAAATTTATTTATTTATTTGCTTGATCAAATTTTCACAACAGAAGCTCAAAGTCTTAGTTGAGGCAAAAAATTGGCAGAGTTTTTCTTAGCATAATCCAAGATAAAAATATACAAATGAGGGTCCCCCTCATATATAAGAAGAGTGGAGAAAAATGTGGGCACAGTTGACTAATTCAACTGCACAATCCCACTTGACTACAACTACAACAGAAAAAAAAATGCAGCTGTGAGAAAACTTGCAGCATCTAACAATGCAACTACATGAAAAGAAAATGTCAAAAAGGGGCACTTTATTCATTTTTCTCCTCCTCATTTGATTTGTGTAATTCTTCGAACTTAGTCAAGATGGCCTCCATCTCTGCTTGGTTCAGTATTAGGGTAGAATCTACTATTACACGAACACGAGAAATCGTATCTTCATTCTCTACATATTTCTTTTTCCCGTCCTTCAGCATGGATGCGAGGACCTTAAAATTGACTTGGATCTCCAGTAACTTATTGAATGCACCAAGTGAGAAATCCTGTCCTGTGCAATGATCCATTAAGGAAAGAAATTCCTATGTGATGGCATCACTAGTAACAAGATTTTGATTGTCATCATATAGATAACAAGGAAAGTTAGCAATTCTGGCAAAAATGAGATCAATCTCATCATCACCTTCCTTCCATTCTTGATCCAGCTCTGCTATCATCAACCTTATTGTCTCTTTCTTGTAAAACAATAGCGACAAGATTTGGATATATTTTTCCCTTGAAGGAACCATTTTATTTTCAACGAGGATGTCTATTCTGAAGTCCTCCATTTCACTCCAAAGGATTGTACTCTTCTCAATATTTTCAATCTCTTGAGATAATGAAGTTTTGACACTTGCCATCTAATTTTGGATCATTTCAAAATATGTCAATAACCCAACTGTTGAACTTAGGAGATGAGACCCTTCTGACTTTAGCTATGCAATCCACTCATCCACCACTCGGCCCTTGGCTCCTACTTGTTCAATTTTCTTAAGAGATTCAGTGTCCATTGAGGATCTTATGGGCTCAACTTCCTGGGAGGATTGTGTAACTTTCAGAAGAACATTAGTCAATTGTTCACATTTCTATTTTAATTCATTCTTCTCATCCCTCTCTTGGTCAAACCTCTACAACAAAGAGTTAAAAGCCGTCTAAGAATCCAGCTTAACACTCTCATGTGTCTCCTCCCCAAGCTCTATGGTTTGCATGATGAAATCCTCAGGTTGTATATCATCTTTATTCTTATCCAATGATGGCACCATGACCTCAGCATACTTCCTTTTAGAAGTTGGGTCTACTAACACCCAGGAAACAGTCTTCGGCTTCTTTGTTCCCTTGGGCTTCGGAGGAACCAACTGCTCAAAATCAAACTCATCAGGCGAAATCACTTGTTTCTTCCTCTTAGGTGCTACTACCTCCATCCAAGGTGGTAATTCTGGATTGGCGGGTGGAGTAGTAGCTTCTTGTTGAGTCTCACTTGGTATTTCAAGAGCATACTGGCTTGAACTTGCAGCAGTTGTAGATGTTGTTATTGATATCAATGCTGAAGTATCCAGTGATATACCTATCGATGTAGTGACAATTGTTGATGTTGACCCTTCTTCAGTTACGGCCACAGAGGAGAGAGCGGAAGGCGTAGTGGAAACAATTTGAGTACTAACAAGAGGTGGAATTTTTGTTATAACCGTCGTAGTAGAAATAACTTTAATTCTTACCAAAGAATTTCTGTTGTTCTGTGAACGCTTGCTCCATAGCTTCAGGAAGCTCCAACATTGAAGATTCAATGGTGGTTGAAGGAATATCATCCAAGCTAGAAAAGTTGGATAGTGCGAAAAATTGTTGAGCAGTCTCTGACTGAGTCATCCCCACGCCCAGATCCTCATCATCGAATTCCTCTTCTTCTTGATCAGAATCAGAATCGATGGAATGGATAATCACTTCTGAATGAGTTGGTTCCTGTGAAGTGGCTGAAACATTAACTTCACCAAGATGTGACGTTTCTTCAACCTGTGCTTCCTCTTGTTGAGGAATTTCACCTTCTTCCATCTCTTTCTCTTTTTCAGTATCTCTAGTAGTATGTTGTTTTGGTTCCTTTGTGGTTGTCTCCTATGCAACTGAAGATGATTCAACTTTCTTGGAATCTTTAATTGTGAACTTGATTTTGGGTCCTTTCCCCCTGGATTGTGTTGCAGGGGCCGAGGATAATGCTTGTGAATCTGCTTTGCCCTTGGTTCTTCTTTCAGTCCTAGTTGTCTTACCAACTGGGCCATCACTATTATCGTCATCTCCAAAATTAGCAAGAAATTGTTTCATTCTAAGATTCTTTTTTAACAACCATGCATTATTGCTTGCCAAAATAGGAGAGATTCTTTGAGTGATAGACTTACTTTCCTTGTTTGTTCATTGCACCGATGGAAGTTGAGAGTCAGCAATCTTCTTTTCATAATATATTAGGTCTATTATGTCATCAGTGTCTTCCATGGTCATTGGGATCTTTTCCAAATCCAAGTTTTCAATCTGTTCTAGGGTAAGACGACTGAAATCCATCTTTCTTATATCTTCTTCATCTCTGCAGTCCACCCATACATCCTCAAGCCTGTAGACATGGGTGTAACTCCTCTTGAGCTTGTTCTTAATGCCATGAAAATCAAAATTATTTCATGCCTTGAATCTTCTCATAGTATTTCATTGCATTTCTTCCTCCATGTTCTTGGCCTTGGGGTTAGTTAGAACTGAGTACCTGCCAATAGATTCTGGGAACTTCAACCCGGTCTTATGTGCTTGTGATTTCTTTTCATGCACATAGATTATTTGCTGACACAACTCCATGAGAATGATCTTGTTAGAAGGATACCTTGGTAAAATGAAGGGTTCACCTGAGAAACATCTGATCTAGATGTAAGTGAATGTTGGGAACTGAAGAAAAACACATCCAAAATGAGACACCCTATTATATGCAGCCTCTAATAATCTTTTCTTCTATGGGATTTTATCAAACATGCACTTCCACATATCAAAGAAGGCATCATTAACTCCTCTAAAGTGGCTACCTTGATTCTTGATTGTGAGTTGATCATAGTATTCCCAGACAAGCACTAATCTTTTGTCACCTTTAGTAGACAAACCAGGATATTGTCTCAAGGAAGTGGTTGCATAAACCATGTAAGAAGTCATTAAAAATTTCAATGTCACTTTGACTTCTTTCAACTGTGCGTAGAGTGCATCACTGATCTTCTCACCCCAATCAATCCTAGCAACCCCTTTCCTGATTATATTTATGTAATAACACATCCAGCTTTGAAAGTAATGAGAGTCCTTCAAACCCTTCACTCTTGCCAACATGGTGACCATATCATTATACTCTTCATTGAAGTCACTTCTATCAAAATACTTAGGCCATCGCGAGGTGGTAGAATTTCTAGCAGCAGAGAGGTACATAGTATTGATCATTTTCTTGCATTTGACCTCATTTTTCTCATAGTACTCCTGAGCACTTTCTTGAGAAATATTGGCTACTTCCTTGACTGAAGAACCTTTGAAAACACTGTTAAATAAAAAACTATCCAGAGTTATGATCACATTTTGATCAACATCCCTAACCTGTCTTGTATTCAGATCGAAGTGATCCGCTACTACAAGTACAAAATCCGGATCATGAGTTGCAACTGGGAAGGAAGCATATTTATGCAACTCTGATTTGATCATATTTGTAAGGCGAGAAGGAGCTTTCTCAACTTGATCAATAAACTCCTGCATACTATCATGTCCAATTTTTGTATCTTTGATCTCCTTGATGTTTGAATCTACTGAACTTTCCGGGTACAAATTCAAGTACTTACCATACTTGTACTTCATCTTCTTTGCTGATGTTTTACCCAGTGAAGACTCCAACTGACTCGAAGAAGGCTCTGATTTGTCATGAGAGGGCCTTGACATTTGCAAATGACTGCATTCAACACTGAGGATTAGCTCATTTGATAGTTATCATCGTCAATAAAATCAATTTTTATCAATTGGATCAAAAAATCGGACTCAGAACAGGCTTGGGAGCAAAACTGTCAAAAATGGCAGGTTGGGGAAAAAAGTCTGATCTGCACCTTAGGAGTCAAAATTTTCACATCAAACTTTAAAGTCCGATGTGTAAAGATAAAATATATCAGACTTTAAAGTCCGATGTGCAAGTTGGCGAAATTTATCAGCACATTGGACTTTAAAGTCCGATGCGCAGGTTGGGAAAAGTTATCGGCAAAGTCCGATGTGCAAGTTTAGGAAAAATCATTAACACATCTGACTTTAAAGTCCGATGTGCAAGTGTAAAACATTCAAAAGACTAACACATCGGACTTTAAAGTCCGATGTGCTAGGGAAGGACAATCGATTGACATGTTGGGTTTTAAAGCTCGACATGTCAATCAGATAATCTCCTCTCGCATATCAGACTTTAAAGTCCGATATGTGAGGTTTACCCTCCTGCATATCGGACTTTAAAGTCCGATATGCAGAGAGATCTCCACTCATAGCCTATGGATTGGGAGATAAAACCTGACCATGTAGGTCTTTGGGAAGAGGGGAAAACAAACGGATCCCTCCGCTCATTAACCTGTCGATCGGGAGATTTCAAGAACAATCGGATTTTAATGTCCGATATGCCTCTAATCAATAGAAAACCCAAAGGAAAATGGCGGAGAGAAAAACAAAATAGAAAACGATGCAAGGGAAAAAACCCAAAATAAATAAAAATAGAACAAAAAGCCTACCTCAATCCGCGACAATAAAATGAAAATATTATGAAAATCCAACAAATCCGCAAGGACGGCGAACGAAATCGAAGGAGGAAGGAAGAGGGAACGCGTAGAGGAGAATTCACAAAACAGGAATGAAGAAATGACCTCCAAAAATTAATAAATAATCTCCAAAATTAACAATAAATGCGACCATTAATTGCCAATTACGCAGTGCATGTCGGACTTTAAAGTCGGACATGTAAGTATAAAACCCTTGTCAGTCGGACTTTAAAGTCCGACATGCAACTTTTGACCAAACAACCTACAAATCAGACTTTAAAGTCCGAACTGTAGGGGAAGTATTACCTACAAGTCGGACTTTAAAGTTCGATCTGCAAGGGAAAAACAAACCTTTTCACATTGGACTTTAAAGTCCGGTGTGCAATTCCCTTTTGGAAAGAAGGAACCTTGCAAGTCCGACCTGCAGGAAAAACTGCAAATCTTACAAACTTAGAAAATAATAAAAATGAAAAGCGAAAAGCTAAATGAGCTAACCGACGGAGTCGGTCAAGCTCTCTCGGAGGTTGTAAGGTACGAAACATACCAGTTTCATAGGGTTGCCTCCCGATTTTGGCTATGCTGAAATCAAGGACAACAGAACAGAAAAACCCAAAGCCTTGGGAGATCGATACATACCATGAATAATGAATGAAGCTTGATAAAATCGAGCCCTTCAATCCAGCAATAAAATAATAATAAAAAATTAGGACACTAATCAGAAGATAAATGGTTAGAGAAACCCAATTCAAAACGAACTCCAAAACATTAATTATAAATCGAGCATATTCAAAAGTGTAAATCAAACCTATAGGTTTGATTTGTACTCAAATCAATTACTGCATAAAATTGGAGTTAAAACCTAGTTTTACACTAAATAATCAAAACGAATGCAAAATTGAAGTTAAAACCCAATTTTGCACCAAAACAGGGAAGTTTACTTTTTAAATTAAAATTTAGAAATTTTAACTTAATGAGGGAATTCCAACACCGAATAATGCATATTTAGTGATGAATAAGATGACCAAAATATCTCATTTTCTCGACTTTGAAAGAAAAGGAGGCAAAATATAAAAAAATCATAGGGGTTGTCTTGTTTTCATGCAAAACGAAAACGAGGACAACACCCCTCAATTTGAGATAGTAAATTTCTTCAGATCTTTGAGTCCTGAGAAATTCAAAGCTTAGTATGCTCAATAAGTGAGTGTCGTGGTGCTAACAAGCTTCTAACTATCTAGTTGGATGTGGTATTCTGGGCAAGGGGATTCAACAAGTATTGTCCTAGACAACCTTAGGATTGTGCTTGAATGTTTTATTTTCATGAAAAAATCAAACAAACATTCTATTTTTCGTGCTTGTTAAAAGTGAATCATAAACAAAGGACATAAGCAATGTCACAAATACAAAATTTGGCAATCAAAACAACCTTCAAAAGAAATCATAATTAACTTTGGTTCTCAAAATAAACAAGTGTCCAAACAAAGTCCAACTTGGTCCAAAACATTTTCAAAGTATTCATCCAACATTTAAAAAGATTTCATAAACATGACTTGTCAAAACATTGGATATCAATATTTCAAAATTCATGTCACTTAGGGTTAGCTCTTGCATAGTTCAAACTTAGGTCTTAAGGCATACATTCATCTTCATTCATATTAAGTCCATTGCTTAGTCATTCATCTCCACTTTAACTTAGGCTTAGAGTCATTTTCCCTTAGTCTTGATTGCATTATCATTTGTCATACCAAAATTATACCTTGGCTTAGGTTGCATTTTGCATATTTCAAGTCATTGATCTTCACATATCCTTATCGTACTCATCTTGTCATTGCATTGTCATAAACCCTAGTCTTGTCTTAGTTTGATTTTATCATATCATGTCATATCCTTAGACCTTGAGATCATATCATATCCCTAGATCTTGAGATCATATCATATCCTAAGTCATTGTCATTACCAATTTTCACTTAGTCTCAAAATTAGGTTTTCCCAACTTCCAAAATTTAAAAATTTAGATAAAACCCTAAGTCATTATTAGGGAGTCTAGACATTGTCCAAAGCTTGTCCTTTTGTCATAATCATTTTTGCAAACCTAGCTTAGTATCCAAGTGTATAGGTGAGATATTATTATTTGTTCAATTATCATTTTGTCCTTTGTCATTTTGACAATTAAGGTCTTGGCTTCATTTAGATTTACCAAGGTTGCATCTTTAGGGTTTCATTTCAAAGGTTTGTCTGTTGGCATATGCACACTCCAATGAGACATTGTATGTGATTGAAGGTTTTGTCATTGATGGCAACCTTGCAATCCTATGGCATTGGCAAAGGCATTATACCTGTATCAGCAAATCACACTCTACACTGGCACTCAGGACATCGGCACCGGCACAGAAGAAAGGAAGTATACCGGCACAGAGGCCAACAGGATTTTGTTTTATTATATTTTGTTTATTATTGAAAAAAATTGTAAGCCTTCTTGGAAAATTGTAAAATGACTCTTATATATAAAAGAGATCATTGTAGACATCAGTGTAAGGGAGACATAAGCATAAGGGAAATATTAGGCAGACCTAGTGTGCGAAATATAGGTTAAGGGGTATATGTAAAGAACAAAGAAGGAACCGGTACTGAATCTGGCATTGAAGATGCTATTGTAAAGCAGTACAACTTATTGGATTTGTATAATCCTCATTGTAAGTCAGTGAGACTTCCCATTAAGCAGTGAGCTCTAGGCAGTTGGCCTTCCTACATATGCAGGCCCTTATTGTAAGTAATATTCTCTTATTGGCGAGTGAGTGAATATTGTGGGTCACAAATCCCACCGAGGTTTTTCCCACACCGGGTTTCCTCATTAAAATCTTGTGTTATGGTGTGCTTTTCATGTGGATGTTCTCGATTCTGTTTATTGCATTATTTCTTGCATACCGGTACACTTTATATTATGTTCTGCATGTTTTAAGTTAAGAAATTCCATTCACCGGTTAGATACTGATTCACCCCCCCCCCCTCTCAGTATCTGTGGGATTCCTAACAATTGGTATCAGAGCCTGGTCCTGTATTTTCAGAAGCCTAACAGCTTGAGGAAGATCTTGACACCGGTAAGACAACCTAATGCTTATAAATTCAATGGAAAATGCTTTAACTGTAATAAGTATGGTCATAGAGCAAATGAATGTAGATCTAGAAATTATCAGAATATCAACACACCCACCGTTCAATGTTCTAAATGCAGCAAAGTTGGTCACAACTCTTAAAACTACAGAATGAATGTGAGATGTTATGTTTGTGGAAGATTTGGACATTTATCTAATCAATGCAGAACACAAACCGGCAGAAGTTATGGAAAAGCTATTCAGAAGAATAATGTAACTTGTTATGCATGTAACAAGATTGGGCATATTGCTAATATCTATAGAAGTAAAGCAACACCAGTAGACAACAAAATTTCTAGATTGAAAGGTACAGAAAAAGTTGAAGAGGTTAAGCAAGAATTCTCAAAACAATGGATTAGAAAAGCTGATCTAAATATTGGGAATACTCCTCCACCGGTAGAACAAACCAATGCTTCACCGGCAGGACAGAGTGATGCTTCATCGGAAGGATAGAGTAGTGCTCCACCGGCAGGAAGTTCTTCATCCAATTGAAGAAATTTTCTTTGAGGGTTTGGCAATCTAATGACACATGTATTATTATTCCCTCGGTTAGAGATAAGAAGTTGAAAATTACTTATTACCAGCAAACAATGTTAAGTGAATACTTAACTGGCATGCAATTAATGTGATAGATGGAAAATAGACACAATAAAATTAAGGTTTTGGCTCCATTTCATTTCACTGAGATTTCAAATTTACGAAGAGCGCGAGGATTCTGAGCTAAGGCATTTCGAGAAAGAAGTAAGAACACTCCAAGCAATCATCCATCCTAAAGGAAGTAAAAGGTATTTAATCATGGCATCCACCTCTACAATTGAATATATAGCAAACCCTACTGTTGTTGAAGTGATAAAAAGACCTAGGCCCATATTTCAATTAGTTCCCGACATAGCAAAGAAAGATGATACCTTAGGTGCTTTTTCTCAAATTCCTAAGGGAGTTGTTTATGTTGAAGACTCCAGAATGTACATCCATTGCAACATTGAGGAACTATGAGATGAAGAAATTAAAACCATGTTTAAAACTATGATATGTGATAAAACCGGTAATGTAAAAGATGAACACAAAATCATTGAGACCCTAGGATTTACAGAGATCCTTAGCATTCCTGAATTTCCCAAGGATGTGATTAGGATAGTCTTAAGCAGGGTACATGGTGAGTTTTTCTGGTTAGATGCAGTCCACAAAATCACCAAGGAAGTTGTGGAAGATGTCACAGGGTTACCAACCACTGGTAAAAGACCAGATAAAACCAAGAAGGTTTCCAATGACCTAGTTATAAACCTAACTAGTGCAACATTCGACAAGAGGTCCCTAAAAGTTAATGATGTAACAGACATTAATGTGAGATTCATCAGCATGATATTAGGGTATAAAGCTACTCATGCAAATAGACTCAATTTAGTTTCAAGTTTATGCACTAAGAGTGCTTATGATATGATCACAGATAATGCAAAAATTGATGTATGTGAGTGGTTAAAAGATGAATTAATTGACAACCTTGGAAAGATCAAGAAGGACAAGAAAGGAACTTTCAGGTTTGGAAATCTGTTAGTATGTCTGATGCTACATATAACAAAATAGGTTCCTGGTATAGGCTACAAAGAACTTGGATATGATATACCGGTAGGCAAACAGTTAACAGAACTATTCAATAACATGGGAAAAGACAAGGAAAACAATATTCATGACTTTTTTCAAGCATTAAAGGCCAAAATGAAGAAAAGAATAAGGTTATCACAAAAGATTGTTGACAAATACAAAGATGAAATATGCTTTGTAATCAAGAAAGATGAAATCTGGATGGAAGCAGTCATCCCTAGAACAATCTGGGTAACAGAGATGGGTTATGAGACTGATGATCACATAGTTGAAACATATGCTAAAGCACTTCTGGAAGCCCCCAGAGAAGTTAAGGAAGAAATATTTGGTAGTGCTGAAACCATAGAAAGTCAAATACAATCTAAGAAGAGAGTGAAAAAGGTTGAGGCAGTTGTAAGGAAAGGTTCCAGACAAGCAAAAGCCATCAAAGAAGATGTATTGAAGAAAACCGGTATAACAGAGGATGAGTTAGCAGCTCCACAACCTGAAACTCACCTATCACCAGTAGGTACTTCTTTGGAAGGTGACATGCCTGCAACTTTCAAAAGAGTTGTAATAAAAAGAGATCCCTCACCGGCAACCACACCCTCACCCAGGAGGACAAGGCAAAAACAACAAGCAGTGAGATCTCTGGTAAGAAAGGCCACACCAAAGAAGAAACTAACACCTAAGAAGAAGAAGAAGAGGACAAACAAAAACTTGGCCCCTCTTGATATACTGTTGAATGAAATCATAGAGGAAGGTAAATTGAAGAACATAGAGAGAATATATGACACCTTAACAGTTGATGAAAAAGAGCAAGTTGAAAATAGTGTTATATTGCACATGGATATGTATAAGAAGTTTTTGATGGAAGTAGTCAATGAAATTCCAGATGAACTATTCAAAAGACTAGAAGCAAGAAGACAATCTGTAATAGAACTGGATAAGAAAATAAAAATTGAAAAGCTACTTGTTGTATATCTGGTAAACTCTCCCAAAGAAATTGATGACCTAATTGCTCAAACCAACCGGATAGTATTTTCTACTGCACACCAGCACATTGCTTTAATGGTTGGAAGAGTTAATGAGGTGACTAAAGAGACTGAAAATGGATGGGACATATTCCTAGTTGAGAAAGAAAAACAAGAAGAATACAGGAACCCCAAACCCATAAAAATTTATCAGAAAGATAAAGACAAGGGGAAAGGAAAAGTTGGTGGACCACCTAGTATCAAGGTTAGAGACAACTTACCTCCACCTCCTTTGATTACTCCACTGGTAAAAACAACAACTACAGATGATCAACCGGCAGCTGAGAGTATGGATGTAGAGGATAATAATCCTAATCCTGAAGTCTTATATATTATGGATGTTGATACTCAGAAGATCAACATAGTGGTAGACAAAGATACAACTGATAAGACTAATATGGCTAGTGAGCCTCCGGTAGCTAAGGAAACTAATAACACACAGGAGAAACCGGTAGAAGATAAAGAGAAAAAGGTAGAGACTCAGACACAGACTAAGACAATACAACAAACAGAGGAACAAATAGAAAAAAAGGCTCCGGAACAACAACAACAATAGCAACAGGAACAGGTACATAAGGAAATAGTGCCACCGGCAACTAGTGAAGCAGAAAAACCATTGCTTAAAGAAATGCAGACACAAACAGACCTACCAGAGGTCAATACAAGCTTGGTCACTTCCACCAGTACTCAGATTATTGATTCATCATCAGGATACAAATCAACTAATGTGACTGAGGTACTATTAGATTCAATCAAGAAAATAACCGACTGCAGCTCACAAGCTTACAAAGCAATTGATGATACCATACCAATTTTGAAGGTAATTGCTCCTAACTGTAATATAGACAACAAAGATTCTTTAGGACAACTTGCTACACTGTGTAAATATATCACAAAAAACATGAGAAAATAAAGGAAGATTCATTGAAGGATAAGGTAGAAATTGAAAAACAGAAATTCTTTGATGAGCAAATAAAGAAGTGTAACAGAGATTTTGACACACTTCTACCGGAATTATGTAATTTGTTGAAAGAGTACAAAAATTTGTACAAAGATACCTGTAAAACAAATGTTTTGACTGTAGATATAGACAAGAAAATGAGCAAGGTATAGGATGAGATCAATAAACTTGCAGATAGTTTTGTCAACTCACCTGATACACTATCATTTTTTTAGGAGAAGATAACAAATTTCAAGGAAGAACTACTTAAATTGGAAAGAGAGAAAGAAAGAATAGAAAATAAGGCAACGCATTTGAGATCAAAGCTAAGTCCAAGATTGGACTATCTAGCATCTCTACAAAAGGAAGTATCTAAGGCATTAATACAGGGAAAGAAAACACCGGCAAAGCATTTGCAGCATCTCACTGGTATAGTGAAGAGAACAAAGACAGCAATAAAGGATAGCAAAAAGTTTATGGACAGTATAAACTTGATTTTGGGAGATCTTTTTCAAATTGTAACCACCCAGTTACAAGGTTGAAACTACAAACTCTACTGACATCTTGACAACCTTTGTCATTGATGCTAAAGGGGGAGTATTAGGATGAGAAAATTCAATATCACAGGAATCATATGCTCAGGGGGAGCACACACATTTTTGGTAACAATTTTGGACTACACATTTTTGGATCATTTTTGAAATTTCTCATGAGTGTTGCCATCAATGCCAAAGGGGGAGATTGTCGGCATATGCACACTCCAATGGGACATTGTATGTGATTGAAGGTTTTATCATTGATGGCAACCTTGCAATCCTATGGCACCGGCAAAGGCATTATACCGGCATCAGCAGATCACACTCTACATCGGCACTCAGGACACCGACACCGGCACAGAAGAAAGGAAGTATACCAGCACAAAGGCCGAAAGGATTTTGTTTTATTATATTTTGTTTATTATTGAAAAACTTTGTAAGCCGACTTGGCAAATTGTAAAATGACTCTTATATATAAAAGAGATCATTGTAGACATCAGTGTAAGGGAGACATAAGCATAAGGAAAATATTAGGCAGACCTAGTGTGCGAAATATAGGTTAAGGGGTATATGTAAAGAACAGAGTAGGAACCGGTACTAAATCTGGCATTGAAGATGCTATTGTAAAGTAGTATAAGTTATTGGATTTGTATAATCCTCATTGTAAGTCAGTGAGATTTCCCATTGAGCAGTGAGCTCTAGGCAGTTGGCCTTCCTGCATGTGCAGGCCCCTATTGTAAGTAAT
Organism: Cryptomeria japonica; assembly: GCF_030272615.1. Lineage (NCBI taxonomy): Eukaryota > Viridiplantae > Streptophyta > Pinopsida > Cupressales > Cupressaceae > Cryptomeria > Cryptomeria japonica. The sequence continues at coordinate 587,274,490 of NC_081414.1, read as the reverse complement.
ATTCTCTTATTGGCCAGTGAGTGAATATTGTGGGTCACAAATCCCACCGAGGTTTTTCCCACACCAGGTTTCCTCATTAAAATCTTGTGTTATGGTGTGCTTTTCATGTGGATGTTCTTGATTCTATTTCTTGCATACCAGTACATTGTTATATTATGTTCTGCATGTTTTAAGTTAAGAAATTCCATTCATAGGTTAGATATTGATTCACCCCCCCCCCCCCCCCTCTCAGTATCTGTGGGATTCCTCACATTGTCAAAATCTTCAAAAATTCCAAAAAATATAGGTTGCATTTGCATTCCCTAAGATTGTATTTAAGTTGCATCTCATTGTCACCCAAAAATTAAAAAGTCCACAAACGTAGATTGCATTCTTGTCTTAGATTGTATGATCATCTTTTAAGGTTGCACTTAGTTGCATTTCATTGTCATTCTAAAATTCAAAAGTTTGAAAAAAAAACACAAGTTGCATTTCCATCCTTTTAGGTTGCATTCGTGAACTCCATTAGTTTCATTGCATAGTGACATGTTTATTGAAATGAGATCCCAAGTTTCTTCTAAGATCATGTTGTTGCAATTGAACAATTGATCATGTCAATCCAAATTATATATGTCCCAAAACTTGGATCAAACTTTTTATGAAGAAACAAGCGTCCAAATATAAAAACTTCAAGGAAAAACTATGATGCAGAGGCCTTCTTACACCTAAGGACAAGTCCAAAAGGTTAGGGTCTGACCCTTCAAATGAAAAAAATGACCCTACAAGGAAGGGCTCCACATCTTAAGGTTTTGAACTACTCTCCACTACTCAAGCCTAACACCTACTCAAGATGAGTAAATGGCTTCAACTTCTCTAACATGCCTCACCGATGACTCCTACTCTTAGGGGCTTTGGAATTGGTCCATTCATTCCATCTAGAAACTATCCCTAACAATTATTTTGGACTTAGGCACCCATGCCCTCCACCTCCTTTGGAAACCTACCCCCTAGGCTAGTAGCCCTCCTAGACCAGTATTTTGCCTTTAACTCCAAAATTGTCCACACTCTGACAAACTACTCACCATTCCAGATACCCTTTTGGGAATTACACTCATCCCTAAAATGGGTTGGCAAGATATTCAACCTAAGGGTCTGAACCCCTTGGAAGCCTAGAGACCTAATTAGGGCGATTAGGCCTAAATTGTAAAGCAACCCCCGGTACCGGTTTCCCAACTATAAAACCAACTTTATGAGAATGTGGGGGATGGTGAATAACCTCTAATTCCAGGGTTGCATGCCTAGAATCCACCGCTATCAGATTTTAAAATGATTGTCCTAATTTTGCTTAAGGTAGTCACATGGAGATGCCTACCTAGATTTATCTCTTTCTCCACACAACCAAGTATCCCCTACAAAAACCCATTAAAATCCTAAAATAAATAGGCCAACCCAACACTCCACCAAAGGAAGAAGATTCTAGATGGAAAGAATGCAAGATATGGCCATTTTTTGCTAAAACCCTAGCCAAACCCTTACTTTTTGGGTTACAATCAGAAAAATGAAGGGTTATCCCTACTTAGAAATGATCAAAGCCTCAAAACACCACCAAAAGAAAGGTGACTTAACCCTCCAACTACTCCATGAATGGTTTTTCTCAATTTAATCCGTACAAGGACGTACTATTTTTGCAAACTCAGAATTTCTAAGAAAACTCAGTTTTGTTTGTCTTATTGCATCAAAACTTTGAATCACACTTCCTCTACCTTAGGAATAATTTTTACAAGGATTATATCCCTCTCCAATAGTTACCAACTGAATTTGGAAGAGGTTGGAGCCTTTTAAAGGCTTACATCAACCGCACTTTGAAAAGTTGCACTTTTGCTGTCAAAAGTTGCATTTTCAAAAGATGCATTTTTTGCATAAAAGTTGTCAAACACTACAAGTTTGGGATCCACACAACTTGGATCAACCAAACACCACTAAGAGATCCTAAAAACCTATCAAACACAAAATCAAACATCCTACTACACCTATTGACCACATTGCCCCTATTGGCTTATCAAATTGCCTAATCTGTCACATTGGTTTACATGGTGGGGTCTTTATTGAATACAAGAAACTTGCATAAACACAACACACTAAGACATCCACTATGATCCTAGTCTTCATCCTCAGATCCATCATTTTCTTGTTGAAGAGGTTCTCTTGCACCAAACTAGCTCAAGAAACAAAGATATTTGAACAAAAAGTGAAAAACATTGAAAAGTCTATATCGCAATTGAAGAAAACCCAAAATTGAGCCAATTAATGTAAAATCTCTCATCAAACAATCAGACATACCAGCTCTAATTTCTCAAATAGAGATGATGAAACAATTTCAAGCAACAAGCACAAATTATAACCAAAATCCAAGTCAAACTTCATTTGATCAAATTCCATTCAATCAAATTTTGAATCAACAACAACAACCAATGGTCTGACATATCAAACCAACACAACCAATAGTTCAACATATCCAACCAATGGTCCAACATATCCAACCAACACAATCAATGGTGAAATTTCAACAATATGATCAACCAATGACACAATGCCAACAATTGGCTCAACCAATAGTGGATTATCGACAACAAACTCAGTCAACAAATCAATATCAACAACTACAACCAAAAATTCAAAACCAAAAGTTGCAACTTGCACCAAACTGAAACCAAGTCCCTTTCAAACAAGTCTAAAATCCAAACCCAACCATTTCAAAACCTCACAAGGATTCAATTGTGTCTCCAAAGAAATGTAGAACTTTTACACAACTCTTAAATAAAATACTAAGCGATTCTTGTGAGAAAGATCAAAATTTGGTACCCATATCTAGCAATAGGTCATCCCCCCATAAGAAAATTGACTCCCTATTGGTCTCTATTCCTATACCTTTTGAAGTTTTGCAATATCCCTCCATATCATCCTCATCAAACAATACACCTAAGGATGAAATACCCCAAGGGCTATCCACGGTATATTTCTGAGATAATCCAATTCATGATCCACATCCATGCCATGCTTCAGAAATGCTAGACCCAATGCCACTATGAGCTTCATTTCCCATAAAATCTATTTCAAAAGACCCCATTAAAATTCCATCTCCCTCATATCAAAGCCTTGATTCCTTGATAGAATCCCCCATGTATATCCAAGTGTGGGGGTAATGTGCAAATATGTGTTTGGATTGACTAAGTGATGTGTTGTCATTGATGTCAACATATTCCTCTGTGTGTTCCAATGTTGCATTCAAATTAAATGAGTTGGTTTTGCCAGTGTGTTGTAGATGATTTATTGTGGATTAAAGGGTTTTGAGATAAATATCTCTAGTTGATTCAACTATAGTTTCAGTGGTTTGCATGGAGATTTGATCGAGTCATGGGATCCAGTATTGTGGTCGGTTTTTCAGTTGTTCGGTGTTGATCAGTGTTCTGGATTTTTCTTAGCATTGCTCTACATTGCAATATCTTGGTTTGTAGATTTGATAGAGTGTTTGGGACATTCTCGTGTGTCCTCAATTCAGATGGTTCATGATTTGTAGGTCCGTAAGTGAATCTTTTAGTTTGATAGTCAGTTCAGCTAGTGTTCTTGAAGTTCGATATAATGATGATGGAGATTCTAGTAAGTGGTGTTGGTGTAGTTGTTTTTGTGGTAATTCATGATGCTTGTGGATGTTTCTAGATCGTTTCCTATCTGTATTGGTGGTCCACACTGATCTTTCTACTAGTTATTGATGATTTTTCTTATCCGATGTGTCCTTCATGTTCTTGGCCGACATGATGATTGTAGTGTGTTGCGGATTTTTGAGGCATAATTCTTGGAGGTTTTTCATGTTCGAGGTGTTGATTTAGGTCCATACAATGTATTAACCAACATTGTTTTTCTCTACATGTAATGTTGTAGTGTGTATGGTTATATCTTTGTAATTTGTGATGTGTGTTGAGCCGACCTTGAAAGATAGGTTGATGATATGTATAAATAAATGTAATACTCATGTGAGAGAGTGATCTATGTGTGCAAATAATGCTTTGATCAGTGAAGAAGTATGAAGGAGTAGAATATGTGTTATGTTCTTAACTTGAACTATAACCAAGCATGAGGAGATGCAATTCATGATCTTTTGGATGTAATTTGAATGTGTTTCTAAGATAGTGAGTATTCCTTGGGTTGTATCCCTTTGTTGTTTTTGAGCAGTGAGCTCTAGGTAGTGTGTCGAAATGCATGTGCATTGCCCATTGTAATATTTCATATACTTCTACTAGGGTATCATCATATTGTGGGTAGGTTCCAACTGTGGTTTTTTTCTTGTCTAGGTTTTCCACATCAAAAATCTTGGTATTATTTGTGTTATTGATGTGGTGTTCATTTATGATTTCATTGTTAATTATCGGATTTGAAATTGTGGTTGATTTAAGAATAGATTTTAACAAAATTGATTCACCCCCCCTCTCAGTTTTCTGCCTTGTTGCCAACACCAAGGTCCAACCCTATGTCAAGAGGATTATTTAGAGCACAATGAAATGAGTCCTAAAAGAAATAAAGATCAAGATCCTAAAACCTTATCATCCCATCCAATTGTTGACTAGGATCCCATTTCACTAGACACTAATGATGATCCCCCTATTCTTGTCCATTCTATCTAAGATGTCCTTTTAAATCTCATTGACATTCCACTCCCTGAGCAAGGTCAAGATATCCATTCCATCCTTTCCAATGATCCCATTGAAAGTCAAGAGAGAAGTGCCTTTAAAGAGGAATCCAATAATCATCCTCCTTTTCAAGATCAAAGAATCCTTTTAGCTTCATGTCCACCACAAGACCCTATCATCCCTTTAAATCCTCCACAAGATTCATTTGTTCCTCCATCTCCATGTCCTAATCCTCCATATACACTCCAAGATCTCATTTCTTTTGATGATCCTATTATTCCTCCCACTCCATCTCATGAAGAATTTTTCATTTCCCCTAATCCCCCTCATGATTCTAACATGCTAGCGCAAGATGTTCATGAATACCCTACATGTAAAATGGGTTCCTCCACTTCCATCCAGTCTTATCCACTTCATGATCCCATCATTTCTTTCATATAATATCCACCTCATCATGCACTCATGTCTTATTCTTGTACATAAGAAATAAGGGGTTAGCCTAAAAGTACCAATGAGACATTAGTTCAAGAGATTCAAATAAAATCATATCAACATAAACATACAAAAAATCTCTCAAGAACATCCCATTGTCCTCTATTTCCAAGCACCTAGTTAATCTGCAATATTAGTGCTCTTAGATTATGCACAAGATTCACCCAAATGACAACTTAGAAAATGATATTTCTACAAAGATGTGCAATTTAAGCTAAATGGGAGCTAAATACAAGATATACAAGCTAATATAGAGCTAAGATGAAGATATAAACATGATATAAACAAGATCTTAAGCTAAAAATAATGCTAAATAAGCTAAGCTAAATGGATGCATAAGCTAGATGAAAATGAGCATTAGTATGATGCAAAAACAAGAGATGATTTACATGCTATAAATGCCTCTATTTATAGACTTTCCAAGGCCAAGAGTGAGGTGGCAAGGAATCAAGGGTTGAGATTCGATCTGGCAAATCGGATGGTGAGGATGCAAAGATCATTTTTTAGGTAAGGACAAGTAGATGGAAGTTGAGATGGATTGATCATATTTATTGCTAAGTATGAACTCAAGAAGGAACCTTCAGTAAATAAGCATGGAGCCAACAAGGTTCAAGTACCAAAATATAAGATTGAAGTAACTATGATGCATGGAGCAAGCAAGGTTCAAGTACCCAAATGTAAGATTCAAGTACCTATGATGTGAGTATGGTTGACCAATTTTATTTGTAAATAGCTATTTTAATTTGTCACATGTTGATGTGCCTGATGAGGTCGAAAAGGAGTAAGGATGTGGATTTGTAGGAAAATGCAAGTGGGATGGAATAAATATCATTTTAAAATAATTTTGGGAAAATAAATTATATAATTATATAGGGGAATTAAACTATATAATAGAGGAATATTTAAATAACCTTTGCATCCAATTAATTAAGCAAGCCAGATTTATGTGTATATAATTCCCAAAGAAAAGAATATCCAATGGGTCAAAATATTTATAAAGGCAAAGGGGTAGACCTTCACAAGCAAGAACCCCTCCATATCTATGAAGATATTAACAATTATGGCCTCCATGAAATTCACCAAGATGTTGGTATCTCTACCAAACCTAAATCCAAACATACACCTATCCCTTCATCACTTCCATCCATTTTAGGTTCTTATATCCCTTCATCCCCTATTCAAGGTCAGCAAAGGCACACATCCTTGAGCACCTTCCATCCATCTAAAAGACCTTCATATAATTCCTATCCATCCACACATTAATTTCCTTCTCCAAGAAATTTGGAAGCCAAGCATAAAAGTCATAAGTCTAGCAATCCACATGCAGTCAAGGATCAACACGTCCAATCTAATCAATATGTTAAAACAAAGCAAAATATGATCCAAAAAGAAAAAGAAATATCCAAAAGGCCACATCACTAAGTAAAAGAAAGAAAAGTCAAAATCTATATGGGTTCCTAAATCCCTTGTGCAAGCAATGTGCTCCAAGGAACTACAAAAGCATGAAAAATCAAAAACCATGTGGATCCCAAACAGGCTCCTAAAAGCGCAAAAAGAAAAATCCAAATTGGTATCCAAAGTTACTATTCCTCCATCCAAACCTTCCAAATCTATTCCTTCATCACCTCCTTCATTTATTTTGGGTCCTTATGTCCCAAAGTCCATAGCCATTCCTTCATCCAAATCTCAAAATATGAGAACCACTTTTCCTCCATTAGTCCACCACCCCTCAAGGTGTGTGTCAATATTGATCTTTCTAGAATTTCAATCCTCTCAAGCACCATTTTTCCAATACCCTATCCATTATCCAATGCATATTTTCCATCATTTTGTCCCTCTGATCTTATCCTTTGCCTAAATCCTTACCTTAGTCCCATCTCATTTCCATGTCATTATCTTGCCAACATCTTTGAGCATACTTTTAATAGTCATGGTCCAATTTTCAAGGCTATTGTCCAAACAACAAGATGCTTGAGTCATTCTTCCATCCCCTGTCATGTGTCCTTTTTCTGCTAAAAAGTCAAAAATGAAAAAAAAGGAAAAAAATATGAAAAAAATAAAATAAAAATAATTTTTCCACTAGTGAAAACTTGATAAACAGGCACCTTGCGCAAGTGCCATGATGAAAACCTGAAAAATAGGCATCATGCGTAATCCGTGAAATTCTTGCATACCATACTTGGGGGCAAGTTTCATTTATGATATCCTATCATATCCTATTACCCTTCATTGTCCTATCATGTCATATTACCCTTCATTATCCTATCGTACCCTTGTCATACCCTCCATTATCCTATCGTCCCTCATGTCCATACTCCCTGTTCCCCCTTTGATCTTGACAAGACTGAGGATCTTTATGAACGTTATGAATCTTGTTCACAACTTTCAGCCTATCCTAGCTTTTGGTCTTTATCCATTAGCTTATTACATCCTTTCATCCATATTCCTTAGCTTATTACAACCCTTTGTCACTGTCTCTTAGCCTATCACAACCATCTATCCATATCCCTTATCCATTATTTATCTTTCTTATCCTTTCCATATCCTATCATCGTCCATACACTCTTTTTTTTCCCTTGATCTTGATCTGACATAAGGATGTGTAATGAAAATCATGGTTTCAAAAACCCCTTGACATGTCTCTCATACCATTGCTTTACATTGTCATATCCAGTCCTTTATCCCATCGCGGGCTAGCCCTTGGAAATCGAATATGTTCTATCTCCATAATAAATGGCCTTTGTCTTCCTTCTATCCACCAATATTTTAACAAGCTTATTTATCAATTCATCACATTCCTTTCCTTGCTAGACACTCATGGCAAATTAATGCATAAAAGTTCAAAAAATACCTAAAAATAAATTACAGTCCTAAAATGTAGTTTCGCTCCTCGATTTATCTTTTGATTTATGCATTGATAGACTTATCTAGATTCTTATGTGTTGTTTTGATTTATGCCTATGACTCTATCTATATCTCAAATGCTTATTGATGATGGTAGACATTTCATATGGACATTGATATATGATGACTTATGTGGAGGATGACATTTATCCTTGATTATTATGATGATGGATTTATATTTAAAGATCTATATGCACTTGCTAATCTATATGGATTATATTGTTTAAGATATTATGATGGCATCTTGGTTATTCTAAACCCACTTAGAGATTATATTGGATGAGATGATGCTATGATGTTTGGGACTGTCTTACTACTATATTTGTGATAGGGACAATGTCATACCACTCACTATGAGCATGATATAACGTTGTGATTCTCTATCACTTGCTTGGTCATTTATGTTATATTACTGTTGTATACTATGTATCATGGCTATTGGTGGTTGCATAATTGCAAGTACTAGACATCGACTCAACCTGGTCTCAAAGGTCTGAGCATGTCTTTATCCCAATTTGCAAGTTGATTGTAGATGGCTTAAGTTCCCTCTACAATCTCTAAGCTTAAGTTGTCATCCTCGTTAGTTGAGTACCTTAGCGTGAGTTGTCATGTTAGTATCTTGAGTTGTGGTTGTCTTGTGCGTTGTGAGTATTTGATTATTAATAATTGTTTCATATAGTTTAAATTAAATTAAATTAATGTTTAGCTTCAATATTTGATTGGGTGATTTATTAATATTATTTGATTAATTTTCCATTGATCTATTGGGTTATATTTAATTGGTGCTTTTATATTTATTAAATGGATTTAATGATTTAGTGTTTGATTGATTATTTATTTATTGTTTAAATATTATTTATAATGTTATCGTTTTATATTTAATTATTTAGTTATTTATTTTATTGGGCCTTGATTTGTTATTTAATTGTTACTGGTTAGTTATATTATTATTATTCCCTTGTTACTATTTGGGTAAATAAATATTATAAATCTTACCTACCCTATATTCATATTGACTGAGATTTGGGGGTAAGTAAATAATATTATATTTGATATTATTTTTCATGAGCCGACATGTTCTATAATTTTTGTTTGAAATCAATTTATTTGGCTCTTTGAGCATTTTGTCGGGTTAGCTTTTGCAATTTGAATTGCTTGTTGTGTATTGGAGATTTCGATTGATTGGAGCTTGCTTGGATTTGGCTTTGTGGGAATTTGGATTTTCTTTTCTTGAGCTTTCATTTTGCCATTACTTCTAGTTTTCTAGGTTGGTTGAATTTTCCTTCCCACTACAAATTCATTTCAGAAAAGATTGTTTTCCCCGTGTTTGAGAAAAGCTTGAATGTGGAAAGGAGGAAACTATTGTTGTTATAAGAATTGATATAAAATCATTTATATATTATCTGGTTTGGGGAAAAATGAATGTATATGTATTTTAATTAATTGATGTATCATCGTGAACAACTCTGTGTGGAATTGATTTGCCATTTTACTATGTGTGTATGGGATGATTGAAGCCTTAATTTTGTTGTTGAGTGTTGAATCTATGTGTTTTGTTGTGGGTTTCCTGTGGTATTGGGAATGAATTTATATGTATACATTGGTTGAATTGTTGAGATTTCCTCTTGTTCCTTGCAATATATTTGTCATTTTGTTCCTTCTAGGTTGATTTTGAGTCTTGTTATAAGCTTTGTGTATTTTTCTAGGCAGTATCGAAGTCTTTACTTCCATTTTCTGAGTCTTAATGGTAAATATGTTAAAACTATGAAAGCACTAATACTTTTATCATATGCGATGAAAGAATGAGTGTATGCACTATTGTATGGGTCATATGCATTAAACTACGTGTCAGAAGCACTATAGAATATTTCAAAAGCATCGTTTCATTAGTAATATGTGCTACAAAAATGGTCAAATGTGCTATTCTGTTCTATAGAAGCGTCATTCTACTATGTCTTATGTATTTTGATGATTTTGGCATTTTGGTCGCATTTTCTCAATTCTATTATTATACCAGAGGCATTTGTTGACCTTCTTGTGTTTCTTAGAATTGATCAGTGTTTCTTAGAGTTGAAAATTTGACCTTCTTGTGTTTCTTAGAGGGGTCATCTTACTGCACATTTGGGCTTCGGAGCATATCCCAATAGCACGACCAATTACAAATAGGATAGATCTACCAAGTAGGCCCTTTGTTTACGCATATGCAAGAGCTCTTGTCTAGTAGAGGCTGGGCAATCTCGAGTATTGGAGGAGAGTATTGGATGACTTGACTGCAGTTGTGTGGTGACCATACATTGGTTGTGAGAAGTGGGTTGAGGACTGGAGGGAGATCCCCTATGTTTTTACATTGAGACATCTGATCGGGAGGACCCCATACATCATTGAGCGATTTATCATCACACAATTCTATACGTAGTATGGTCATGCACAAGGGATGCCACAGGGTACGACAAAGTATGATGGGCACACAAGGCGAGATCGGAGTGGGGGACTTCCTTGGATTTTGATACTACATATGGGGAGATGTTGGCACTTTTGGGGCAGGTGTGGGAATAATTTCCATGTTGCCTGGATGGGGGGTTGACATGATAGTATGTTGATTATTTTGTAGAGCACCCATTCAAGCCAATTCCATTATTCGATGATGATGAGCCACAACTAGCTCGGGGAAGGAGGAGGAGGGATGGAGGGGATGAGGGAGATGGGGGGAGGGGGAGAGGTAGAGGAAGAGGGCATGGTGAATGAGGGGGTGACAGGTGGTAGGGATGGAGGGAGAGGAGATGCGGGAGGGGGAGATGGAGGGAGAGAGGATGGAGGAGGGGGACAGACGCAAAGGAGACCTCCACCACAGACATTAGCTCTACCTGTAGCATCGACATCACCTAGGGGTCCTCGATTTCCACCACCATGACCACAGTCGCAACCACCACAACCTCAAGAAAATATTCCAGGATAGGTTCCACAGAGGTAGGCACAGACGAAAGCATTAGGTTAGATAGGGCCATAGACACAGGTTCGTCCATAGGTCTGCCCACAAGTTCGGCCACATATTCAGCCACAAGAGCCATCAGAGGGACAACCTCAAAGGTTACAGGGCATTATAGACAGAGGATACAGTTGGCACAGGAACACGAGCAAATTGCCCAGCTGCAGGGATAGGCTTCTTAGCTTACCACATAGTAGGACACAACTATTGAGAGATGTGGTCATGCAGAGAGTCTTGTTCAAACTTTGTAGCAAGGAGCAAGCTAGGGGTTGGGTGGAGACACCTTGACAAAGCTAGTATATCAGACGGGGAGGGTTGATAACAATAGGACCTTATATTTTCAGGCAATGCCCTCAAACAGGAGAGCAACATCATATGCTCAGAGTTCTAGGTGTGGTGGATCCTAGCGGGATACAGAGAGCTGAGGGGTGACAGGTCTAAGGAGGTATCACGGTGGGGATGGTGTAGGTGTAGGGCCTTCTAGTATAGCAGCAAGGCTGATAGATTTTGGTGGGATCCATTCATAGATTTTGCCCCTCTGTGATGTATCTGATCATTTGATGTACGCTTATGACTCCCATTTTGGTATTGACATCATTGGATTTGATTATTGTATAGACATGTATGATGTACCTTGATCATTGCCACTTTCTTGTATTGATATCACTTTACATGGACATTGATTATTTTTTGATGATATGATATGTTATGGTGATTTGATGGATGCATTCTATATGTTGCTTCTATTTTGATATGCTTATGATGGATGTAGTACTTTCATGAGGTGCTTTTAATTTTTGTTCTACATGCTACGGATGTCTACATGATTTTATGAATGCAATATGATGTCTATGTGATGAAAATTTATGATGCTATGATCTATATGTTTTGAAGGTGATATATGATGGATATGTTTATATGATGAGCTGATTATTTATTCTTATGTGTATGTATGATGATGGATAATGGGATATGGATGAATATGTGATGTTGTATGATGTTATTTTTACAATTATATGAATGGATACTATATTCTTATTCCTTTATGATGTGATGCAATGGATGCGATATGTCCTTATATGTGTGGATGCAATGATCTTTGTGTCTGCTTTGTGATAATGTACTTAAAATGCTTAGGAATGCAAATGTTATTGTATGAAATTATATGGGTAGATGACCCCTGAATGTGATGAAATGAATGATAATGATTTTAATGAACATACAATGTGAATAAATGATAGGAATGAATCTATGATGACATGGGTTTAATTAATAATGCATGGATAATTACATGATGAACTAATGATATGAAATGAGTTAATTACATGATATACAAATGCCTAATGAATGGACCTAAATGTTATGATACGAAAATGATGTGAAACTAAATGATATGCAAACTAAATGATAGTTAATGATATGAATCTAAATGATATGAAAACTAAATGATAATGATAATGATATGGAAACTAATTAATCTAAGTGATATGATAATGACAATGATATGAAAACTAATGAATCTAAATTATATTATATGATAATGATATGAAAATAAATCTAAATGATATAATATGGTTGTTTTTTACCAAAGTCTGATGTACTCAATCAGATAGAATATTCTCAGTCTTGGAAAGTCCATAGATGCAATCTAATAATGTCATCTAGACTAGAATGCAATTCTAAATGAAATGCAACCTGACAATGTCATCCTTTGAATCTTTTGATTGTGCTTTTTGTCATCATTGAGCTTATAAAATATTTCAAGATAATACTAGAACCGATGGTATATGAAACCATGATGACCTGAGTATCTCTTGCATGGATTTTGATATTGCAAGCTTTACTAGCATCTAGATATGAGGATTGAGATGACCTTTTGCAGAAAAATACGCAAGAGCCAATTTTGTTCATAGGTGAATCCAAAATGTCTTCCTTGATCTCGTTTTCGATCATATCCTCAAACAAATCCATAAACTACTATAAATTAACTCATAGATAGCAAACAAAGAAGAGGTCAAACCTCCATCCTTGCTCCTCTAGTTGAATGACATCCTTGAGTTGCTAGGAGATGTGACAGCATAAATCAAAATAGAACTGATTAACCAAGTGTGCCAAAAGGATCACCCCTTCATAAAAGTTTATCCAATCATTTCTTCTTTGATTTGGTTTGTTTTGACAGTTTTAATTTTGTGTTTTGTTGAAGTTTGATGTGATCTGATGTTCATTGTTTTCAATTTTGACTTGCACATTGGTTTTCTTGTTTGCTCATGTTGCTTATTTTGATGTGCTCAAAGTAGGACGATGGGAGATCAAGATTTTGCCCCCATTCATGAAACATACTGATGATTATAGATATATACACTGATCACCAAGCCATGATGGAACATTGGGTGTAAAGTTGTTTGGATAATCGAGGACAGTGAATATGCTAAGTGTGTCCAAAAAGTTGTATCTCGTTAAAGCTTCTTGCTGACATGGATAAGTTGTTGATGGCTAACATGATCACATGAGATGCATGTAGATATGAACATGCGTGCAGATGGGCACAAGTGTACTTGATAGATGGAGAAACTAATCTAAGACAAGTAGTGCCTGTTTCCAGGTTTTTACCACTTGTGTTTATTGCAATTTTTCTAATTTTTCTTTTCTTTTTGTGTCACGAGGTGCCTGTTTGCCAAGTTTTCACCATAGTGACGATTTTTTTTCCTTTTCTCTTTTTTTGAATTTTCTTGGTTTTTCAATTTTTTTGGATTTTGCTGATTTTTCACTTTTTTGGATTTTGCTGATTTTTCACTTTTTTTGGATTTTGCTGCTTTTTTGGAAATGCTTATGCCTAAAACCTTTTGAGATGTTGGGTGTTGATAGGTTCTTCAAGAACGTCTCCTTCTGGGGTAGAGAATTGATATGCCTATGATCCATAAGCAGCTACAAGTATGAAGGGGCCTGACCAATTTGCTTCAAATTTCCCTTTGTTCACTCGATCTTGCTGGTTGCGAGGGTTTTCTCTTAGGACAAGATCACCCACATAGAATTATGTTTGCTTGACTTTGTGGTTATAACTCTTGGACATTCTTTTTTGATAGACCCTGAGATGATCCAATGCTTATTGTCGGTCCTCATCTAGTAGTTCCAATTCTTGCAGTCTAGATATCCTATATTGTTCATCTAATACCAATCCCTTCAGTGATATTCTAAGAGAAGGAAATTCAACCTCAATAGGTAGTACTTCTTTCGACCCATAAACAAGGGAGTATGGAGTTTCTCATGTTGGTGTGCAGATGTTGGTATGATAGGCCCATAGAGTGGGGTTCAACCAGATGTGCCAGTCTTTACCAACATCATTTGTTGTTTTCTTTAAGACTTTCAGCAGTGTCTTGTTTATTGCTTCCGCCTATCCATTCCCTTGAGGGTAGTAGATAGTGGAAAAGTGTTGTGTGATGTAGAACTTAAGACACAATTCTGCAACATCCTTATTTTTGAACTGGTTCCCATTGTCTATCACAATGGCCATGGGGATCCTATATCTGCAAATGATGTAGTTCAGGATGAACATGGATATCTACTTATCAATTTTAGTGATGAGAGGGATCGCCTCAACCCATTTGGTGAAATACTACGTTCTTGTGATGATAAACTTATGACCATTTAAGGAGGATGTGTCTATCTATCTGACTAGATCCAGTCCCCATTGCCATGGAGTGGTGAGAGGCAAAAGTTTTTTAGTGGGTGCGTGCATTAGTTTCCCATGGATTTGGCACTATTTACACTGATTGACAAATTGGAAGGAGTCTTTCTCCATCGTGGGATAGTAATACTCAATTTGTATGAGTTTCTTTGCCAGGGATAAACTGTTTGAATGAGCCCCACAAATTCCTTCATGGACCTTTTGTAAAGCTTTCTCGGATTCGTCACACTCTAGACATCTAAGAAAAGTACCATCAAAACTTCTTCGATAAAGGGTATCGGCAATAATGGTATAGAGAGCGGATTGTCAGATAAAATTACGCTTTTGGTTTTTAGATAGGTTTCGGGGAAGTGTGTTTTAGTTAAGGTAGGTATAGATAAGTCCATAGCGGGTTGAGTCGGAACTCTCGATTTGGCATATGATGTAGGAATTGGGACTATCATGAGCGGGATATGGTAGGTCTTCCACCAGGAAATCGTAACGAGCTTGTTGTTCAGGTATTTATAGTAATGAGGCCAGGGTGGCCAAAGCATCTGTAGCCTTGTTATGTTCTCTTGGGATTTGTGTGAACAATAGAAATTGGAAGTTCCTTTTTAGCTCCTCCATTGCTTTATATGGTAGTAACTTTCCATCCTTTGTTTGATAATCAATGTTTGTCTGACAAATTACAAGCTATTAATCTCCATAGACATAAAGATCCTCGATCTTCCATTCTGATGTCATCTTCATACATTTATCAGTGCTTCATATTCTACAATAATGTTTATACATGGGAACATCAGTCTATAGGCCTTTGGAATAGTATATCCATTATGCATGACAAATAATATCCCAATGTCAGATCCATGTTGATTATATGAACCATCAAAATAGAGATTTCATGTTGACTCCTCAGTGTGTAGGATGGCTGCATTTGGAAACTCGATGTGCATTATTCTGCATCTTACAAAGGTGCTTCTGCGAGTTGATCAGCTATAACTTGTCCTTTTATGGCTTTCCTATCCACATATTCTATGTCAAACTCACTCAAGATCATTACCCATTTGGTGAGCCTTCCTATCAATGTTGCTTTGGTGAGGAGCTATTTAAGTGGATCAATTTTTTATATGAACTTGGTTGAATGACTGAGCATGTAGTGTCTTAGTTTTTATGATGCAAAGACAACCGCTAAGCGCACTTCTTCTATTGCTATATAGTTCAACTCATAGCTGACCAATGTCTTGCTGATGTAATAGATTGCACATTCCTTTCCTTGTTGGTCTTGTTGTGCTAATAGAGCTCCTAAAGATACATTGGTTGCTGACATATAAAGTAATAGTGGCTTTCCTTTGATGGGTGACATAAAGATTGGTGGATTTTCTAGGTACCACTTGATCTGATCAAAAGATATTATACATGTGTCATCCCACTGATATTGTACATTCTTGTATACTAACTTGCTGAATGGGTGACTCTTATTGGCGAGTTGTGAGACAAATATCCTTATAGATTAAAATCTTCTTGTAATGACCTTAACTGACAGAGGTTCTTTGGTGGTTGCATCTCCATGATAGCTTGAACTTTTAATAGATCCACTTCAATTCCCTTTGCTGAAACTATATAGCCTAGCATTTTTCTAGGTGTTACACAAAATACACATTTCTTAGGATTGAGCTGAAGGCTAAACTTCTCCAATCTTGTGAAAATTTGGTCTAGTATGTGAAAGTGATCTTTCCTTTTTAGGGATTTTCCTAGGATATCATCTACATAATCTTCCATTGTAATATGCATCATATCATGAAAGATGGTTGTCATTTCTCTTTGATAAGTAGCCCCTGCATTCTTGAGTCCAAATGGCATGACATTTCAGCAGAAAGTGCCCCAGGGGCATGTCAAAGTTATCTTATCTTGATCTTCAGGAGATATTTTTATTTGATTGTATCTTGAGAATCCACCCATTAGGGGGAACATTTTATGCCATGTTGTCTGATCCACTATCATGTCTATATTTGGCAACAAAAAGTCATCTTTTGGACAAGCCTTATTCAGGTCCCTAAAATTTGTGCATATGTGGATAGTCTTGTCATGTTTTGATATTGGTACAATATTTGAAATCCCTTCGGCCTAATCAATTGCTCTGATAAAATTGACATCAAGTAGCTTCTTTAACTCAGCCTTCATTAGTAATGCAATGTGGGGATGCATTTTCCTCAAAAAAAATTTGACTAGTTTCACACCTAGTGCTATGGACAAGTGATGCATGATAAGGTTTGGATCTAAACTAGGCATGTTTGCATAAGACCAAGCAAAGTTGATCTGCTTCTCTTTGATAAACTTGGTATGATCCTGATTCTCTTGCCTAGATAGAGATGCGGCCAAATGAACAAGATTGGGAGTTTGTTATGTTCCCATATTGACTGGTATTGTTCATTCGATTAATATTGTTGATCACTCCTGATAGTTTTCAGGGAGAGTATCAAGTCTCTCATCCTTAGGTGCCTCTAGGAGGTTTTCACCATCAAATACATCCTTTCTTTTTACTTTTTTATGATCTAATGCTGTCATTAGATGGTTTTCACCATTAGATCTTATTTTTGATTCATTTGTTTCACTTTTGCAACTAAAAGACTTGATATGCCCTTGAGCTAGAGCTACGTTACTAAGTTCTCTGGTGGAAGTGACCATGGTTTCAATCACATTAAGATATACGGCAATGGCCGTGTCATTGGGAAAATTTTTAAGTTCTGGAGGCTCGATTTGTTCCCAATCAATGAGCTCAGGATGTCTTAAGGGTTATGGATCATTAGGATCAGTAGCAGCGGAAGTATTGATAGTGGTATCATCGTCGAAGGTGGGGATAGAAGGGTCAATGACATTACTCTCCTCAAAATTGTCTAGTGTTATGAATCTGATAGTCTTCGCTAGAGTCATCATCAGAAGTTTGCAATTCGGATTCAAAAGGTCTTGGCCTCGAACTTTGGCCCTCGTAGAATATAGGTGCATAGGTATGAATTACATCAATCTTAATGTCATCCCAAGACTAGTTAGAAGGTGAAGGTGAATCCCACTCCCACTCATTTGAATTAGATCCACTGTATTCTTGCAACCTTTGGTTTTGTTCATATATGTCAAGAATGACTACTCTTGGTGCAGCTAGTGAAATAATTTCCTCTGTTGTTTCTGATGTGATCACCTCTTCTTTTGTGATTGATGAAACAACCTCTATTGGAGATTTTTATGGTATAACTTCTTCTAAGTTATTTGATGAAGAAACCTCTTCTGATGATGGGAGTGTTGCCTCTCATGATGTGATTACTTCTCTTGTTGATGGTGAACTTGCATTTACTTTCTCTATGAACCCTAGTCCAATCTTATCCCTAGAACTCCTGAAAGCTAGTAGGATTGGTTCCACCATACCTTCTTCTCTTTTTATTATAGGTTTGGTTCCTTTATATCCCATTTTTTGCATAATGAGAAAGCCTTTCCCATATTGTTTTGTGTGTATTTTGACATCTTATGTTGTTGTTCATGTTTCTTTGTCATCCTTAACTAGTTTAGAATGTCTTTGTCTTCATCTTCTTCTGATAATATTGTTGTTGCTCTGATAAACATACCTTTATAAATCGTATGAGGTTTTGATACTTGTTGTCGTGATGCGGATGGTCTTCCATATGATTGAGGTGAGAGTGATAATTGTGCTAAAGCCAATGAGTGTTCAATAGAATAATCCCCTACCCCTTTGTAAGGCCCTCCCCAACCAAGCTTTGACTAACTTCGTTGACCATGTTTGACCTTACTAATAAATGCTATAATTCAATAGGATGGGCTATGTTAGACAGATAGATTGGTGAGAAAAGTAATTGAACCAAATTATAGAGTTATTTCACCTTGTGGTGTACTTTTTGATGTGTTATGAATTTGAAATCCTAAAAGATCCACTGATTGGATAATCTTGAACTAACGTATGTCAGCTATATTTGGATTTGCAGAACTTTATTATGATGTTGGAAATATGATGTGTATCTAATAAGTGAATGAAATTTTGAGGATTATGATAATGGCTTATGTGGATAAATTGGGATATATGAGATATTGATTTGTTAATGTCAATTGTATGCAGAATGTTTGATGTGTATTCTTATTCATGTGTTTAATATTTTATGAGGATATTTGGAAGTACTAATGTGTACTTGAGATGCGCAGGATGATTATCCACGTGACCATGGAAACATTATGGAGAACCAAACCTAGACCTATGTACATTCATAAAACCAGGGTTTGTCTATTTGGAGAGACAACGCCCCGTTTGTATCGTATTTTATTTGTGAAAGTGAATGTGGCATGTGTGTTAAATTGAATTTATTAAATTGTGTAAATCCAACAAGAGACAAAATTTCATGTGTAATTTTGTAAAAGTATTTTTATTGTGTCACTTGACACATGTGTTGATTTATGTTTTGTTTTTGTTTTTTTTTTAAATTGTCTCTTGGAGGGAGTTGTTTAACCATAGATTTTTCAATTAATTTAATGTGATTCCATAATTGCCTTGGGAAGAGAATCTTTGGGGTGGTCAACTTAAGTTTGGCCCGAAAATTAACTTCAGAGGGGTTTAAAAGGGGTTAAATGGACACCTAGGGGTAGTTTAAGAGTGTTTCCTAAAGCCCATAAGGTATACCTAAGGGTTAGGAGTAATTTTAGGCATGTTTCAACTCCCATGTGACCATTTAGACACCCTAAAAAGTGGGTTTCCTAAGTTGAGCGAAAATTGAAAATTAGAAGGCATCACCTAAGTTGTTAACTTTCCTTTTTGATGAGAGATCCTTTTGGATCTTTTTCTGTCTTTTCCTTTTACAATTTTAGAAACCCGTGAGAATTCTCACTGAGGCCTTTTTAGGAAAGAATGAGAGATTTTGCAGGAAATCACCCACTCTCCATTTTTGGAGACAATGCAATTTTGAAAAAGATAGATTTGGTATAGGATTTTGGCTAAGGGTAGAGAAGCAAGGAATTGTGGAATTGGGTTGCTCATCCTCAACTAATCTAGCATTCCTTTGGGCAGTTGAAGGTTGGTTAAATTTCTCTTGTATTGTTTTTATATTGCATGTTATGTTGAAAGGAATTGCTTGTATGGAAAAGGCTTGTTTCTTGTATTTTCCCCTATGAAAATTTATTTTGTGTTCTACATTTTACTCTTGTGTATTTTCTGTATTTTGGGAGTAACCAAGACCTCCTACTCTTGGGAGAGAGGATTGTCTTGTGGGTGGTAGAGTTTGATAGCCCTCGAGTGAGAGGCTCTCGTCAAGAGAGTGATCTCAAGGGATTCCTAAGTAACCCTTGCTGCATGGCTTGTTTATGCATTTGGGGGTCATAAGGAGGGAAATAAGGCATGAATGTCTTGGGGGGCATAAGGTTGTGGGGTTGTTATACTTATGATGTATCATTGTTTTCCATGAGGTGGCCTTGAGTGTTACTATACTTGCAGTCTCCTCAGGGTATTTGGTCCACTACCACCCGTGTAAAGACATCACAACGTGTCGTGCAATGTAGCCTTGGTTGGGAATATGTTTGTGCTTGTTTCCCCTTCTTTGTTGTTATGCATGTGTGTTACCTGTCTAGGGCTTGGTTCTCCGAGCTCGGGGGTGGCTACTAGTTAGCCTAGGCTGGGAGGTGAGCACTCCATGGTCATAGCTTTTGATTTATTGCAGGTTGTTGGAAGAAAAGATTAGGACAAGTAGATGTGGTTGGAGTTATTGTTGCAAAAAAATATTTGGAAATGTATTTATTATTTTCCTCATTAATTAGAAATGAGAGACCTATTTGTAAAGTGATGATAATGTCTTTGAAATACGTTTTAAAGAGTTGTAATATTTTAGTATGCTATTTTGTAGAAAAGAAATGAGAGATCACATTTGTATTGATGGCTATAATGTATTTTAAACGTACTCTAAATAAAAGAAATTATTTTATTAAATAATATTTTGTTGCAAAAGAAATACATTTATATTGGATTAAGTTCCATGTAGTTGTTGTTAGTAGTATGCAAGTTAGTTTGGAAATGAAAGTATATTTTGCATGTGAATTCTGAAAATAAAAAGAATCAGTTATTTCCTATGCATACCTCTAAGATTTAGTTTAAATATCAACTCATTTATCTAGTTGCTGTTAAATTTATTAAATTTTGTCATTTATATAATAGCTGTAAGAATTATTAAATGTTGTCATTTGTTTATGTGCAGAAAAGAAAATCTATAGTTAAACAGATTAATAGAAATAAATAATTTTTAGAGTCATTGTTCGAAGTACATTTAATTATGTTATTTACTTTATTTTTGCAGAAAGTAAATCTCTATTTAAATAATCTATTTATTTTTTTTTTAGCAACTAGGATTTTGATAAAAGGAAATAAATACAATGGTTTTAATTTGAAGAATTTATCTAATTTGTTAAAATGTTTCAAAATAAAAGAATATCCACATTTATTTACAAGGAAAATGCCCTAGATCTAATATACAGTTAATATATATATATATATATATATATATATATATATATATATATATATATATATATATATATATATATATATATATATATATATATATATATATATATATATATATATATATATATATATATTTACAGATAAATATGTTTAAATGAGTTCTTGTTTAAAAAAAAAAACATACTGATTTATATATATATATATATACAAATATATATAATTTATTAAATATTATAAACAAAAAAATTTAAAAAAAACAAAAAAAAAATATAATAAAAAATATAACTCATCGCATAGGGTTTTGGGTCCGAACTAGGGCCGAACCACTGTGTTCGGTGCGGACGGGGAGCCTCCACTGTAGGCGACCACAGTGGACGGCCCAAGCGCTGCCACTGTGGGCGGCCATAGTGGTCACAGCCACTGTGGAAACCCACAGTGCGCGACGCCCCCGAGAACCGCCGCCGCCGACCCTCCATCCATGGCCGCCGCCCAATAAGCTCGCCCCTGCACAGAGAAAAAAAGAATAGAACCCTAGCCCGGTTAGGGCTAGGGTAAAATGTGGAAAGATAATAAAGAATGAAAAAAAAAAAATGAGGGGCATATTTTATATTAAATAAAGGATTAGGGTTTGCATATTTTATATATATATATATATATATATATATATATATATATATATATATATATATATATATATAGAGAGAGAGAGAGAGAGAGAGAGTTTAAAATATGAAGGGATAGGGCAAACTATAGATTAAATATTTTATTAAGTGTTTTTAATCTATATATATGTTTATAATAAACATATGGAAAAATATATGATTTTTGATAAACATAAGGGTATATTTTAAATGATGTTTAATATTTTATTATTATTTTTGTAGTTTAATCTGATATAGATTTTGGAGATTAAACCTTATAGGACGATTGTTTGTTATGAATTTAATTGACCCTATGTCGATTTAGTGTAATCATATTTTAATTATTGTTAAAATAAAATATAGACATTTATATACTAAGTGCCAGGACTAATTTAATTAGATCCTAAAAACAAATAATGGTTATTGGAGACTAATTTTATCTTCATCAATTATTTTAGAGAGTTTTGATTTAATTAATCTATTGACTAAATTTGATGAGATAATAAATTAATTCATTTAGTATTCCGCATTTAATATTAAATTATTTTCTTTTACTTGAGTTAGTGGTTAAATATTAACTCAAACATAGTTAAAGACCAAACTTGATAGAGCGTTACTTGTTAGCAAATTTAATGTTTTAAGTTGTGTTTTAAAAAAAAAAAAAATTCCGTTCGTGCCCAAAAGTTTGGGCATGACACCCTTTGTCTTTCAATTTGAGCTTTTTCTCAAAATCAGCCAACATAGTTCTCATATGACAATCCATGTTAGAAGCAATGGATGTAGAAGCCTCTTGTGCATCTTCTTAATAGGTGCACTTTCTTGATGTGACACACTTTCTTGATTTGGGGGAGCAGTTTCAGGAGCCTCCCTATTATGTGGAACAATAACATTTGTCATAGGTTTGAGTGAGTTGCAATGTGGAAATGGATTTGGATCCCCTGGAATAATAACCTCTTTCCCATCACAAGAAAACTTCAGCAACAAATGGTAAGTAGATAAAACTACTTGCATCTCATGTATCCATGGCCTACCCAAAAGTCTATTATATGACAAATTCAAGTCCAAGACTTGGCATAATGTGTTATTTTGTATAGGTCCAACTTTGATAGGTAGTATCACCAATCCTTTCGAGGATCTTTCTCCATCATCGTAGGCTTTTATGATGATATTTCTCCTTGGGTCTACAACATCTTCTAGTTATCCTAATGCTTTTACTTAGTTCAATGTGTAGATATTTAAGCCAACCTCACCATCTATCAAGACATGTTTGACGCGGTTTGTATGGATCATGACCTCAATGTGAAGAGGGAGATTATGTGAGTGATTTAAAGACATGTCATCCTCTTCTGAAAAGGATAAATAGTGAGGGGAAATTAGGTGCCCCACCATGGCTTATAATTGTTCCGCATCAAGATTATTTGGTATTGTTGTTTTGACTAGGGCCTTTTCCAAAATCTCCTTGTGAGTAGGAGAGAGCTTTATCAACTCTAATATAGATATTTGTGTTGGAATCCTTTGAAGTTGGTCTAAAATATTGTATTGAGGAGTGGATGATGTTGATAGTCAGACTCCTTTTAAAGTTACCTTAGTCTAGCCTCTTGTGATTGCATCGGCAGATTCGTTTTCTCCTTTCCCCTTTATGATGATGACATTAACTTGTGACTTGTATGCTTTAAGTTTATTTATCACATTATCATAAGCATGAGTATAGTTAACACACTTGCCTTTTTCATCTTTCGATGTCTCACCCTTTTCATAATTCAGAAGCGGGGTTCAAAATGTTGCGTGTTGCTCATTAGATGTGTGGTCATCCATAGTTATAACGCCATTGTCTACAATGTCTTATACAATGTGTTTTAATCTCATGCAGTCATTGGTTTTATGCGCCCTATTTCTGTGAAAATCATAGTAATGGTCATCATTCTGGCCAAGAGGGTTTAACTTGGGGTTCAAAGCCTCTTGACTCTGGTAGTGTGATCATTTTGTTAGCAAGGAGAGTTTTGAATACCTATTCTAAGGGTTCCCCCAATGGTGTGAACTTTCTCCTTGGTTTAGGTGGAAATGGTTTTGCTTGATTATTTTTTGGTTTATTGTTCTGATTGGTGTTAAGGTTGTTGCTTTAATTGTTACCTTGATTCTTGTTTTGATTGTTGTTAGTGAAGGAGTGGGTTGTCAAATTGAATGCAGGTTGTTTAGGTGTGACATTGTGAGAATCAACAACTCTGTCATTAACCACATTCTTATTTCTCAACCAAAACTTTGGCTTTGCATTGTGGGAGGTGTTATTATTGCTAGAGGGACCCTTGTTATCTTTGTTTAATTTGAGTTTCCCTTTCTCAACCATTTCTTCCTCAATTTGAATTGCATTTTTAATCAATTTATCAAATTAAGGAGGAAATTATATCTTTAATTGATATGTCATCTCAATAACCAAATTGTTTATGAAGATATCCATCTTTTCTTTTTCTGGTATACTACATGGGTACTTTGAGACTAATCTCCTCCATCTTTGTAGAAAAGTGAGGAATGGTTCTCCAATCTTTTGTTTTGTGTTGCATAGATCTAGCATTGTCACTTCATGTTCAATGTTGTAGGAGTATTGTGTGATGAACCTGCTTGCTAATTCTTCAAAGGATCTAATGCCAATAGGTAGTTTAGAGAACCATTCCATGGCTTGTCCTCCTAGACTTCTTGGGAATAATCACATCATGTATGTCTTATTATGTGCAAATTCCATGCTCATAGTATAAAATTCCCTTATATGAACTTGTGGATCCGAGTCACCCATGTACTTGTCGTACTTAGGTATTTCACTATTTGGAGGGAATGGAATCATGTTGAGCCTCCTATCAAAGGGGTAAGGACATATGTCCTCCAATGAGTACCTTCGTGTGGTAGTTCCATGTTGCATTTCCTGGATTTGTTGTTGTAACACTTGCATTTTTTGTGTGAGTGTAGTAAGTGGGTTATTCTCATTGTTGTTATTGTGATCGTTGGTGTTATAGTGGTGTGTTCTCACATCTTCTCTCATTTGTTGTGTTAGCTGGTTCATATCAAAATCTGTAGGAATCTTAATGCCTTTACTTGCTATCATGAGAAAGTATTTTTCCTTGTCGGATTCTATGATTTTTTTCATGAGTTTTTGGAAACCAGCATTTTGTTGGGCCTCTTGGATTAGTTCCTCAGTTATTTCATCTTTGCTAGCATCCAAATATGTGTAAAAAGGGTTTGTTCCCTGATTGGTTGTAATTGCACTTCCTATTCTCTACGTCTTTGAGCTCGACTTGTAACTGGCATACGAATAATTTGTTGAAAGACTCAATAGGTGATTAGTTCTTGAGGTAACTATGCCAAGTTGATTCAACCACTTTGATTGCTCGAGATTAGGATAACCCTGATCTTTGTTCCAAAGCACGTGTTCTCAAAGGTTCTTTGGCAAACTCGTTTCCACGACCACATAGATAATCACAATAGCAATGTACGAATGTGCAATGTGTTAGCAAGAGTTTGCGGTTAATGTAAAGAAAATTCCTTTTCTTCAAAATTTGTTTTTCACTAGGCCTTTTCCTCTTCAAGTCTTTCTTTTGACTGAAATTCTTCCTCTTCAAGTGATGAGGGATGGTCGTGTAAGTGATGCAAATTTTCGTGGGAGATAATCAAATATGTTATCTTGTCTTAATTTCAACAAAGACAAATAGGGGGGTAAGATGTGACCCTATTGATAAGGCTATGTAGATGTGATTATAAACTCCAAGTCCAAGTTCAGATGAGGAACGATGTATCCTGATGGCGGACCTTGTTGGAATAGATAACCAAGTGTGATAAAAGATTAATCTATGATTGTATAATGGAAAATTTGTTCCACTTGCTAAAACCAATATTCCTATCTTTGTTTTTGCTTACTGTGAAGGTTGGAATCGACACTAGATGAAAAAGGGTATCCAAAAGTGTTTTTGAAATTTCCTGAAAAATGACTAGATGTAGCCTCTGTCTCAGATGCACTATTTCAGATGCGTTGTAGAAAGTTGCATATGTGCTAATATTTTGGTCAAATGTGCAACTATGTGTAGGAAATGCACAATTATGAAGTTTACATGCGCTACAACAATTTTGTTTTTATCAAATGCGATTTTTTTAATATCAGATGTGCTAATTTGTTGGTTAAATGAACAATTTTGAGAGTCAGATGTGCAATTTTGCTTATCAAATGGATGAAATTGCACTGTGTATTCGCTAAATTGCTCTGATTTTGATCGTTTTGACTGTTGTTGACTGTTTTGAAAAAAAATTATGATATGAAAGTTGGATTTTTTTTTTGTAATGATTGGATGTCTTTCTTGTGTGGTATGATCATAAACACAACAAACACTTGATCAAGAACTTGTTTTTCCCTAGTCTTTTAAACAAATAGTGTATGTTTTAGGCTTTGAAGAAAGCCCAATTTTTCATAGGTATTGCACATAGAAGACAAAATACAAGCAAGCTACCTAAAGGAGATTGGCTTCACAAACTATTTCTCAGCCCACAACTCGGTATCTTGTTAGCTCACACAACCTTGTCACCCCCTAAAGGGTTCCCATCTTTTTTACTTTGCAAGAGATAATGGAGTCCCATTATTAGCCTAAAAATAAGGACTCAAAAGGGGAGTTCACACATAAACTCAAGAGGAACATATGGTGAGTTTCTTCAGGAGAGATTCTTCCCCCTCCCTACACTGAGAGACTATTAGTGTTTGCAGGTGAACTGGGTAGGCTTCTATTTTAATTTGGTGCTAGTAAGGGATATGTTTGGTGCATCGGGTTATAAACTCAATGAAGAGGTCTCCTAGCCTTAAAAACCAAGCTTTGCTATACCCAAAGGTACAGAGGAGAGTTATTCCCAATCACTGTCATTGATTTGATTTTCATCAACATCATGTTTATTTTATAGTGGGTTGGATTACTTGGCATTAGTTGTTCCCACTTGGGTCGTTCCCCTCTCACCAACCTTATGGGCTTCTCAAGAGGGCAGACCCACTAAAGAGATGCACTAATTGAAAGCAAAAAGATCTAGGTGGGTTTGGCTTTTTTATCACCCAATTAAGGGAGAGCATATACCTACCACTTTTCACCTTAAAAAATCAAAGGAAGAGATAATTAACCCCCTAGATTAAAACTAGATGCCTATTTTAGGAAAAACAAGCACAGTTTATATTTGATGTTGTCTTTGGCATGCAAATTTGCAATAAACATGTTCGAAGTTTGCAAATTTGAGTCTTTGACATGAAGAACAGCATCCTACAAGCAACAAATCCATAGTTAATTTCAGCAAAATTAGTTTTCAATGCAATATATCAAATGTGCTAAACTAAACATCATATGTGCTAGATTGAGAACTATATGCACTAAACTGAGAATTATATGCGCTAAACTGAAGATTAAATGCGTTAGAACTAAATGTGCAACTGCAAATATCACATGTGTTATACTGCAAATCTAATGCACTAAAAGAAATTTTAAATGCGTTATTCTGAAGGTTTGATGTGCAATTCTAGATGTTGAGTGCGATGTCTGATTCAAATGCACAAAAACTGGGCATCGTATGCACAAAAACATGTTTTTCGTCCACCTGTTCGTCAAGATACTTGCAAGTGAAAGTTCAAATTCTACAAGAAGAGATCAAATTTTGGGCAATCAACCCCATGCTGGGTGCATAAAATATACACAAGAAATAAGGGGTTAGCCTAAGTGTATGAGACATTAGTTCAAGAGATTCAAATAAAATCATATAAACATAAACATAAAAAAAAACTCTCAAGAGCATCCCATTGTCCTCTATTTCCAAGGACTTAGTGAATCTGCAATATTAGTGCTCTCAGATTATGTACAAGATTCGCCCAAATGACAACTTAGAAAATGAGATTTCTACAATGATGCGCAATTTAGGCTAAATGAGAGCTAAATGCAAGATATACAAGCTAATATGGAACAAATATAAAGATATAAACATGATATAAAGAAGATCTTAAGCTAAAAATCATGATAAATAAGTTAAGCTAAATGGATGCATATGTTAGATGAAAATGAGCATTAGTATGATGCAAAAACAAGATATGATTTGCATGGTGTAAATGGCTCTATTTATAGACTTTCCAAGGCCAAGAGTGAGGTGGCAAGGAATCCAGGGTTGAGTATCAATCTGGAAAATTGGATGTTGATCAGCAAAGATCATTTATGAGGTAAGGCCAAGTAGATGGAGGTTGAGATGGATTGATCATATTTATTTCTAAGTATGAGCTCAAGAAGCAACCTTGAGTAAATAAGCATGGAGCCAGCAAGGTTCAAGTACCCAAATTTAAGATTCAATTACCTATGATGCATGGAGCAAGCAAGATTCAAGTACCCAAATGTAAGATTCAAGTACCTATGATGTGAGTGTTTTTGACCAATTTTTTTTTGTAAAATAGCTATTTTCACTTGTCGCATGTTGATGTGTCTGATGAGGTGGAAAAGGAGTGAGGATGTGGATTTGTAGAAAAATGCAAGTGGGATGGAATAAATATGATTTTTAGAAAAAATTTGGGAAAATGAATTATATAATTAGAGTGGGAATTCAACTATATAATAGAGGAATATTTAAATAACCTTTGCATCCAATTAATTATTCAAGCCATATTTATGTGTATATAACTCCCAAAGCAAAGAATATCCAATGGGTCAAAATATTTATAAAGGCAAAGGGGTAGACCTTCACAAGCAACAACCCCTCCATATCAATGAAGATATTAATGGTTATGGACTCCGTGACATTCCTCAAGATGTTGGTATCTCTACCAAACCTAAATCCAAACATACACCTATCCCTTCATCACTTTTGTCCATTTTAGGTCCTTATATCCCTTCGTCCCCTATTCAAGGTCAGAAAAGGCACACATCCTTGAGCACCTTCCATCCATCTAAAATACCATCATATCATTCCTATCCATCCACACATTATTTTCCTTCTCCAAAAAATTCATATGCCAAGCATAAAATTCATAAGTCCAGCAATCCACATACAATCAAGGATCAACATGTCCAATCCAATCGACATGTTAAAACAAAGCAAAATATGATCCAAAAAGAAAAATAAATATCAAAAAGGCCACAAAGGCTCACTAAGATAAGGAAAGAAAATTCAAAATCTATATGGGTTCCTAAATCCCTTGTGCAAGCAATGTGTTCCAGGGAACTACAAAAGCATGAATCAAAAACCATGTGGATCCCTAAGAGGCTCCTAGAAGCACAAAAAGCAAATCCAAATTGGCATCCAAAGTTACTATTCCTCCATCCAAACCTTCCAAATCTATTCCTTCATCACCTCCTTCAATCATTTTGGGTCTTTATGTCCCAAAGTCCATAGACATTCCTTCATCTGAATCTCAAAATATGAGATTCACTTTTCCTCCATTAGTCCACCACCCCTGAAGGTATGTGCCAATGTTGATCTTGCCAACATTTCCATCCTCTCAAGCACCATTTTTCCAATACCCTATCCATTATCCAATGCATATTTTCCATCCTTTTGTCCCTCTAATATTATCCTTTGCCTGAATCCTTACCTTAGTCTCATCTCATTTCCATGTCATTATTCTACCAACATATTTGAGTATACTTTTAATAGTCATGGTCCAACTTTCAAGGCTATTGTCCAAACAACAAGATGCTTGAGTCATTCTTCCATCCCTATCATGTGTCTATTTTCTGTTAAAAAAAAAAATTAAATAATTAAAATTAAAAAAATGTGAAAAGCGAAAAAAAATCATCACCTTGGTGAAAACCTGGCAAACAGGTGTCCTATGTGAAATAAAAAAAAGAAAAATAATTTTTCCACTGGTGAAAACTTGACAAACAAGAGCCTTGGGCAAGTACCATGATGAAAACCTAGCAAATGGGCATCATGCATAATCTGTGAACTTCTTGCATACCATACTCGGGGGCAAGTTTCATTTATGATATCCTATCGTATCCTATTGCCCTTCATTTTCCTATCATATCCTATTACCCTTCAATATCCTATCGTAACCTTGTCATACCCTCCATTACCCTATCATCCCCCATGTCCATAATCCCTTTTCCCCCTTCTATCTTAACAAGATTGAGGATCTTTATGAACGTCGTGAATCTTGTTCACAACTTTCAGTTTATCCTAGTATTTTGTCTTTATCCATTGGCTTATTACATCGTTTCGTCCATATTCCTTGGCTTATTACAACCCTTTGTCACTATCCCTTAGCCTATCACAATATTCAGACCTTATCCCTTATCTATTTTTTATCTTGGTTAACCTATCCATATCCTATCATTGTCCATACACTCTTTTTTGTCCCTTTGTGTAGGGGAAAAAGCGAGACTAGGCTAACATGCCCTAATCCTACCTTTCGCCACAAATTGTGGAATACGAAAGAGCCTAGAGGTATCACACAATTGGATACTTCTTTTTGTGGAAGAGAGAGCCACGAGCTACCTATTAGGGTTTCTATTCCTTTGTTGTAATTGAAAGATAAAATGATGCAAGTTCAATTCCTAACCCCAAAGTGCAAGTATGAACTAATAACAAGATTGCAGAATTGAGATTAAATAATGGAAAGTTGTAAACACAAGGACAAGATAAGAATGCAGATGTGTACCCAGGGTTTAAAATCTGAGTGGAAATGTTCGGGATGGGGGCGCGAGCGCCATTGTCCTGATTCTGCCCCTGAAACTGCTCCTGAAACTGTTGTTTTACAACCTGGAAAACTGTCGGCAATGCTCAAAATTGTTGTCTGACAGAAGGACCAGGGCGCCCAGCGCCCCTGTCCAGGCAGGACCAGGGTGCCCCACGCCCCTATCCTGTTCTTTTGTCCTGAAATTTGGTGTGAAGTTCTGTCTCGGTCCGCTTCCGTTGGATCTGCAACTTGCGGCGTCGTCTGAATCCCGAAACCTGCACTTATATCTGAAAAGGTATGGTGGGCGGCTATATAGGGTTTTGCCTTAGTCAAACCCCCGCTTTGGTGATTTCCACCTCAACGAATAGCCAAGTTGTATTGTAAAAGTAGTGTGTGTGCAGACCTTGTGTGTGTGCAAGATCCTAAAATGCAAGTAAGCAAACTAGAGCAACCTAGAAAGTAAACCCTAATTGCTTGTAAATGATAATGTAAATGCTCCAAATCAAGATGCAAAGTGATCTAAATCATGAATACAAATGATATGATGAAGCTTATGCAAAGACATGAAAACAACATGAAATCATACCCAACCCCAAGGGAGGGGTACAAGCCAATCTTCAGTCGGTGATCCCTTATTGCTCTTCAATGCCTTCAAAGCCCTAAATGGATGAATGAAATTGATGAATGCTTGATGGATGGATGTTGAATGTTGTTGAAGTCTTAAAGATCTGCTCTTTCGCTGCATAGAAGGTCCCTGAAACCAAAATTTCGATCCCTTCAAATGAAGAAAGAGAGCTTTTATATATGAAACCCTAGGTCTTAATTTCAACTTTTGGCCGACTTAGAGATTGAATCTCCCGCCAATTTCTTGGGGTTAAGCTTTATTTTATGATTGGATTGCGCTCCTAAAATTTTGGTAAAAATGTCCGAGACCGTGTGCACTCCGGGCGCCATGGTCCCGACAACTTTTCACCAAATTTTCAGGGCCGTCGGATATGATGATTTTAGAGAGAATCCCAAAGTTACAGGTGATTTCGAGATGTTTTGACCCCCGAAATCAAGCCCCCAAGTTCAAAATAGGACCTAATTAGGGTTTTTGATTAAATGATGTATTGGAGGAATAAAATGAAAGGGGCACACTTTAATGAAAGGGCCCAACTTTATGATGTGGAAGATGATGAAATAGGACCTTAGACCTAATTGATTTGATTAATTAAGTGCTAAAGGGGAAATGCGATGCAAAGTGCAAGATGCGCCAAGGCGGGAGCTAAACCCAGTGTGGAATTGTACCACCCTAGCAAGTGCGTACAATTTACGACGCTACATTTAGCCCCCACTTTAGCGGTCATATGAGTACTACGTGCATATGCAAGCTAAAGTACAGGAAAGTAAACATTATTTGAAAAAGGATATATCCATAAGTCTGTCGAACGAAGCCCCCAGCGGTATCTGCAGTACACAGTTAGGAACTGCACCCTACAAAACACACGTTAGGTCACAAAATCACCTAATGCTTACTAAGGAAGGTGATGAAAATTCGAGGGTAGCTATATGCCCCCCCTGTTTCAGCTTGCTAATTTTAGTGAGTTGAAACAGGATATCATGTTTACCACTTCGAATTGTTAAAGAATATTGATGACAAATGCTCACAAGAAGATTTGATATGAGATCAAAAACTAATGGAGAATCATTTGGTAAGGAAGAGGACTAAATCTCAATTCCAACACAACAAAGAGTGTGAGGATTTTGAGAGTTCTCTAACACAAGATGAAGGATGTAAATGGAAACAAAATGCAAAGAGAAGAAAAGAAAGGAAAAAAGCATGAATACACACATTGGTGATCCATGAGAAGAATAGTGAGAGAGAAAACATGGAATTCTCGCCCCTAGATCTTGTCTAGGTGATCCATGGGAAAAGGACATGGAAAACTAGCCCCTCGGGTCTGTCTAGGTGATCCATGTAAGGGAGGAGAGTGAGAAAGTCTAGCCTTATGCCGCTAGTTCCACTCAACCTCGTGCAGGTGTGTGTAAGGGAGGTTAGAAGCACCTCATAGGAGTCTATGCCCGAGTATGCTACAACCTGTATATGTATAGTACAAAAGCGTGACATCTCGCTCTAAGAGTCTATGCTCTGGTTCCGAGAATGATCACCTTGCATAAAAGAAAAATGGAGACATCTCGCTCTAAGAGTCTGTGCTCTGGTTCCGAGAATGACCCATTGCTCAAAAAAAGTGTAATGTTTATGTCATAAGAAAAGTAGAACAAGGATACCTACCTTCATCACAAAAGAAGATACCCCAAAAATGCAACAAAGTCATAGATCCAAGCAAGAGAGTTTTGCACTCTTTAAGAAAGGATAAGATAGTTGAAAAGGGATATCTTGTAGTATGTGTAAAGGAGATCCTTAGAGGAGAAGAGATCTTTGTACAAAAGACACCTATCCCCGAGAGGAATTGTCTTAGACAAATATAACATCTTCTAGAATAAGACAAAGAAGAGAATAAGAATGCAATACTTCCTTCTTTTGCGAGGTGAAAGTGATTCTTAATGATGCTCTTTTTAACCCAATCGGGAGAGTGAATTCATTATGGATGTATTTTACCAAGTGCAAAAGAGGTTGTAGTCAAGGACTTACACCTCTTGTAAGAGAGACTCCTTGAACAAACAACAACAAATGCATACAAGGAATAACATCAAGTAATAAAGTTCACACCATCCACGAGATAGGAAAAAGTGGATCCTTAGATAAAAATAAGGAAAGATCATTGCCTCCCAAGGATAAGGATAATGAGAAGGACTTACACAATCTTCTAGGGAGAGATTTAGACATAAGCAAAATGTACTACATACTCACATGAGTTCATGCAAGCAAGACATTAGTGTATGTAAAATGCTCCTCACAAGAAGTGGGTAAGGTAAGAAAGAGAATACACATCTTCTCCCATATCTAGGAAAAGAGGATTCTAAAGAAAAGATGATCAATATTTCCACACTATTACCCCAAAGGGAAATTTTAACCATAAAAAGAGGAGATGTATGAAATCACTCTTGTCCCCATAGGAACAAGAGATAACATAGAAAATTAGGCTATTATGTTGCTTCATAAATATGATTTCACTTGAAATTGTACCATCATGAATGACAATGAGCCCCCAGTAAATGAGCTACCAATGTCACATAATGATGAGCAACATAATAGCCATTAATGTTATTTAAAGACATGACAGATTGAATGAGGTATTTGAATATGACATGCTAAATGCTCAACTATAAGTGAGATCAAAAACAAGTATAAAATGATAAAAATTGAAGAAGAAAAGTCACAAGAAATCTTAGAAGAGGGGTGAGTGTAATTTATTAGAGCCTTATCCCTAGAGGAAAGGACTTTATGATGAATAGGAGATAAAGATTCATAAGTGGATTTAGAAATTTGAGGGGAGTCATAAAGAGATTTGTTCATCGCCAAGATTTCCTTATGAGGGGAATGAGAGTTGATAGAAGTAGAAGATGATTTAGTTGAAGTGAGATCATCATCACTACTAAATATAGCATTCACATTGAGAGATGGTCTTTTAGATGCTTTGGTAGGCTTAGAAAGATTATATCCAAGTCCAAATGAATATTCATGCATGTTATGTTCTAAAGGAATTTTAATTCCTTGTTCATTTGTGCCACAACCATTTCCACTATAGCCACTCTTAGCCAAAATATGAAAACCATGACCATAACGATTAGCCATTTCAGAAAGAGAAGGTGGTTTTTCATAAGACAAAGAATCAAATCCTTCAGAATTAGAGGTGTGAGGAGAAGAAGTTTGAGAAGCGGCCACAAAATTATTGTTCATAGGTTCAGGTAAGATTGATTGATTTTTAGTTCCTTCCTTCTTTTCAACTTTAAGCTCTCTAGGAGGAACCCTATACTCACCTACAAAGGTGGGATTAAAATCAAGAGATCCCCAATCGTCTTCTGCGAGAACCTTCTCAGGATCAAAAGCCTTCTCATGTGCAGATTCAAGTTGAGAAGAATCTTCTTCAGGAACTTCAAGCTCATCCAAAGAATTTTGATTATCAGAGGATGATGATTCGTCCATAGGTATCTTGTTCAAAGAGTCATCACTAGAAGAGGAAGGTTTAGAAGAACTCCCTTTGGAAGTAGATGTTTGCAAACAAGCTTGAAAATTAGTATCACCTATCAAGGTATATATCTTATTGTTATAAATAAATTTAACTTGTCTATGCAATGTAGAGGGGACAGCTTGCATACTGTGAATCCAAGGTCTCCCTAATAACAAGTTGTATGTTAGATTTCCCCACATAACATGGATAGGAGTAGGCAAAGTAACAGGTCCCACTGTGATGGGTAAGGTGATAATACCTAATGAAGACTTAGCCACATTATCAAAGCCTCGAATGGGACGAGAGTCATGCTCAATAAGGGATGTATCCACATTCATCTTACGCAATAGATTAATGCTACACACATTAAGGCCAGAGCCATTATCTACCAGTGTTCGTCTTATAGCAGTGTCATTTATGATAACCACAATCATCAAGGGATCATATTGATGTTGAATTTCACTAGTAGGCAATTCATCTTGAGTAAACACAATTTGAGCTTTAGGATTCATCACAGAGTTAACCAAAGATACTATATTACTAGATGTATTAGGTGGAGGAACATTCAAATCTTTCAAGGCATCTTGTAACATTCCATGATGAGCGGAAGAAGTTTGGATCAAATCCCAAAGGGATATCTTTGCTGGAGTAGTTTTAAGTTGTTCAATAAGATCATAGTCCTTACTAAGCATTTGTGAAATACGAGGAGCTTGAGGAAGAATAGGTTGGGAAGGAGGAAGTGAAGTTGGGCTAACTGGAGGAGGATTAGGTTGCCTATTGTTTCTTGTGTTATAGGTATGAGCAACTGCATTATAACTCTCTTTAGTCAGTTGCTTAGCATACTCATAAGGGCTCTTAGTAGAATAACCTCCTTGCACAGTAATAATAGGTTTCTTAGGAGTGCAAAAAGAATCATTAGCATAACCACCTTGAACCACTAAGATAGGCTTATTTAAAGGTTGAGAATTTTGAGAAGGACAAGCACCTTGGAAAGTGAAGAGAGGTTTGTTAGGTGTTTCATATACATGTATCAAATTGATTGAGGATGGTTTAGAGGAATGAACAAAAGCGTTGGAAGAATTATTGATAACCTTCTCTTGCACTAAAATCTTATCACAGATTAAATCAATTTTAGGAGAGAGACAAGGGGTAGGCATTGATGTTCTAGTAGGAAGAGTAATACTAGGAAAGTTCATATCATCCTCTATCATCAAAGGATCTACATGGGCAATAAACTCTCTAGGAGAAGGATCAACATTACTCTCTAAAGTCTCACTTTTGAGAGGGAGATCTTTGAAAGAGATGTTAACCATCTTGCTTTGAACTAGGGTTTCCTTATGAGTAGAACCAAGTTGAGGAGAGGGAGATGCTTTATTTTTAGAGGGAGAATAATTGAGATTCAAGGAAGGTGAGAAACTATCAAGGGAGTTTTCAATCTTGATTTCATCCCCTTTGGCTAGGGTTCTCTCACGGGGTAGAGAATAATCTACACCTTCTTCTAATGGTTCATCCCAAATAGTGAAGTTGTTGAAAGGAATGTTTGAAGTATTGTTAATTTTGGGAGAGGAGATAACATTGTTTATTAATTCCTCATCCTTAGGAGGGAGAGCATCAATAGATGTGTTAAACTCATCCTCTTTCCTCAAAATATGTTCAATATGATCTTTAGGGGAGAGAGAATTAAGGAAATTGCTTATTATTTCATCTTCTTTCTCTAAGGGATGCTTATGGGTAAGACCAACTTTAGGAGAAGGGTAAGCGTTTATCATTAATTCATCATCTCTAGTGGGAATTTCGTTGGAAAAGGAAATGCCATCACTAGGAAATGTAGGGATAATGTCATCTTCTTGCACAAAAGGATCCTCATGAAGGGAGTGTTTTTAAGGAGCCACAAAGTCATCAAGGGCATCATCCAACAAAGCATGATCATATCTATTAAAAGGTTTATCTTTTGATTCAAAAGGAGATATCTCTTCATAGAGGGGATCATTGAAAACAACCATGTTACTAGATTTAGTGGAAGAGTTGATAGGAATGTACCCTTGAGAGGAATCATTCGACTTATCTTTCTCATCACAACGGAATGGCATAGTAACAATGTTTATGAGTTTTTGGTAAAATGAAGGTTTGGTATTTTTAGGGTTCAAAAACTCATCTAAAGCTTCATCTAACTCATAATCAACATAATTGCATACATCATCACAAATATGAACATCTTGCAAATAAAAATCTGACATTTTGAAATAAAAATTGCATAAAACTTAAACACACAATGCAAAGAAACAAAGAAACAAAGAATCTCCCTTTTTTTATTTCTTTTTTTTTTTTTTTCTCTTTTTTTTTTTTTTATGAAAATGAAACTTAAATGAAACACACTAAATCTAGATTTAGATCTAACAAATGTAATGCAAGAGAAAGCAATAATAAGATTCACGTCGGGTTCACCAAAATGTGTAGGGGAAAAAGCGAGACTAGGCTAACATGCCCTAATCCTACCTTTCGACACACATTGTGGAATACGAAAGAGCCTAGAGGTATCACACAATTGGCTACTTCTTTTTGTGGAAGAGAGAGCCATGGGCTACCTATTAGGGTTTCTATTCCTTTGTTGTAATTGAAAGATAAAATGATGCAAGTTCAATTCCTAACCCCAAAGTGCAAGTATGAACTAATAACAAGATTGCAGAATTGAGATTAAATAATGGAAAGATGTAAACACAAGGACAAGATAAGAATGCAGATGTGTACCCGGGGTTTAAAATCTGAGTGGAAATGTTCAGGACGGGGGCGCGGGCGCCACTGTCCTGATTCTACCCCTGAAACTGCTCCTGAAAGTGCTATTTTACAACCTGGAAAACTATCGGCAAGGCTGAAAATTGTTGTCTGACAGAGGGACCAGGGCGCCCAGCACCCCTGTCTTGGCAGGACCAGGGTGCCCCACGCCCCTGTCCTGGTCTTTTGTCCTGAAATTTGGTGTGAAGTTCTGTCTCGGTCCGCTTCCGTCGGATCTGCAACTTGCGGCGTCGTCCAAATCCCGAAACCTGCACTTATATCTGAAAAGGTATGGTGGGTGGCTATATAGGGTTTTGCCTTAGTCAAACCCCCGCTTTGGTGATTTCCACCTCCATGAATAGCCAAGTTGTATTGTAAAAGTAGTGTGTGTGCAAGATCCTAAAATGCAAGTAAGCAAACTAGAGCAACCTAGAAAGTAAACCCTAATTGCTTGTAAATGATAATGTAAATGCTCCAAATCAAGATGCAAAGTGATCTAAAGCATGAATACAAATGATATGATGAAGCTTATGCAAAGACATGAAAACAACATGAAATCATACCCAACCCCAAGGGAGGGGTACAAGCCAATCTTCAGTCGGTGATCCCTTATTGCTCTTCAATGCCTTCAAAGCCCTAAATGGATGAATGAAATTGATGAATGCTTGATGGATGGATGTTGAATGTTGTTGAAGTCTTAAAGATCTGCTCTTTCACTGCATAGAAGGTCCCTGAAACCAAAATTTCGATCCCTTCAAATGAAGAAAGAGAGCTTTTATATATGAAACCCTAGGTCTTAATTTCAACTTTTGGCCAACTTAGAGATTGAATCTCCCACCAATTTCTTGGGGTTAAGCTTTATTTTATGATTGGATTGCGCTCCTAAAATTTCGGGAAAAATGTCCGGGACCGTGTGCACTCCGGGCGCCATGGTCCCGACAACTTTTCACCAAATTTTCAGGGCCGTCGGATATGATGATTTTAGAGAGAATCCCGAAGTTACAGGTGATTTCGAGATGTTTTGACCCCCGAAATCAAGCCCCCAAGTTCAAAATAGGACCTAATTAGGGTTTTTGATTAAATGATGTATTGGAGGAATAAAATGAAAGGAGCACACTTTAATGAAAGGGCCCAACTTTATGATGTGGAAGATGATGAAATAGGACCTTAGACCTAATTAATTTGATTAATTAAGTGCTAAAGGGGAAATGTGATGCAAAGTGCAAGATGCGCCAAGGCGGGAGCTAAACCCAGTGTGGAATTGTACCACCCTAGCAAGTGCGTACAATTTACGACGCTACACCCTTGATCTTGATCCGACATAAGGACATGGAATGAAAAACATGGTTTCAAAAACCTCTTTACATGTCTCTCATACCATTTCTTTACAGTGTCATATCATGTCCTTTATCCCCTCGTGCACTAGCCCTTGGAAATCGAATACTTTCTATCTCTATAATAAATAGTCTTTGTCTTCCTTCTATCCACCAATATTTCAACAAGATTATTTATCCATTTGTCATATTCTTTGCCTTACTAGACACTGGGGGCAAATTAATGTGTAAAAGTTCAAACAAAAAAAACACCTAAAAAGCAAATACAATCCTTTAAAAAATCCCTAAAATGTAGTGTCCCTCCTCGATTTATCTTTTGATTTATGCATTGATAGACTTATCTAGACTCTTATGTGATGTTTTGATTTATACCTATGACTCTATCTATATCTCAGATGCTTATTAATGATGGTAGACATTTCATATGGGCATTGATATACGATGACTTATGTAGAAGATGGCATTTATCCCTGATTATTATGATGATGGATTTGTATTTGTTGATCTATATGCACTTGCTAATCTATATGGATTATATTATTTATGAGATTATGATGGCATCTTGGTTATTATAACCCCACTTGGAGATTATATTGGATGAGATAATGGTATGATGTGTGTGATTGTCTTACTACTCTATTCGTGATATGGACAATGCCATACCACTCACTATGAGCATGATATGAGGTTGTGATTCTCTATCACTTGCCTGATCATTTATGATATATTATTGTTGTATACTTTGTATCGTGGATATTGATGGTTGCAAGATTGCAAGTACCACACATTGACTCAACCTGGTCTCACGGGTCTGAGCGTGTCTTTATCCCAATGGCAAGTTGATTGTAGATGGCATAAGTTCCCTCTACACACTCTAGGCTTAAGTTGTCATCCTCGTTAGTTGAGTACCTTAGCATGAGTCGTCATGTTAGTATCTTGAGTTTTGGTCGTCTTGTGGCATTGTGAGTAGTTGATTATTAATAAATGTTTCATATATTTTAAATTAAATTAAATTAAATTAATGTTTAGCTTTGATATTTGATTGGGTGATTTTTTAATATTATTTTATTAATTTTTTGATTAAGTAAAAGCAGGTTTTTGAAAGGAACCCGAACTTTTTACTAAGCAGGAAATATAGAAAGAGATAGAAAACACCGTGCATGATCACTTCAAAACTAAAACAGATCCCAACCGAACAAAAAGGGATCACAACCCAAAAAACATAACATTACATTAATAAACCAGGAAAAGACAACATCTGGAAAGCAGATTGACAACAAAAAGAAAGAAAACAAGACAACTGCCAAGACAGAGACAGAGACAGCTATATACTCTTCATGATATCCTCAACTTGGACAACCATCAACTTCATGTTGTCCGCTGAAGTCTTTAACTCCTCTAGCTCACGACCTTTGATGTCGCCCTTGATCCTAGTATTGGTTCTGGTCCTCTTCTCATGACCTTTTTTGTCCGGTTGTTCCTTGTCAACATCCTTCTCAGTGTTGTTCTCAAATCTATTGATCAGGATGTTCATGTTATCCACCGAAGCTTTGAGGATCTGGAAGTTTTGTTCTGCAATCTTCTTAATAGTGAGTTCCATCTTATCAATTCTGCTACCCAGATTGTTCATAGCAGTGTCCATTCCTTTCCCCTCCTTGTTTTCTTCCATCTCTTTAACCTTTTTTCAGTGACAATAATTTTACCCACCATGCTTTCAATGGCTTCCGCGTTATTAATTACAACTGCCAACTCTTTAACATTTTCTGTCAGAGGTTTCTTTCCAACCGTAGCTCTTTTGACAGTCAGCATATCTTTCTTCAAGCTACCTATATCCTTCACCATTGTACCAACAGTCTCACAGAAACCCTTTATAGTCACATTCTCACCAACACAGTCACTAAGCTTACCGCTTTTGTCTTCTTGCTCCTCTTTCTGCATATCGTGGGCATTCAAACCCTCAATGTTGTTCGTGACCTGGTTCTCCTCCCCCTCCTTATCCTGTCCCTCATCCTTTTTATTCTCCTCTGCCTCTTCTTCAAAGTCAATCAGGATTTGACTGATATCTTTATTGCTTTCCTTGTTGGTCTTCTTCCTCTGCATTTGCTTTCTAGTAACTTTCCCTTTCTTTTTTTTAATAAATTTCCCTTCAAAGGATTCGGCCTCGGACTCTGAAATATCTGAATCCACCACAATCCTTTTCCTCTTAGCCTTATTCCTACCTTTTTTTCTAGTCTCCTATGAATCACCCTTAGTCTTTGAGTCAAAGTTAAAGCCATTGGCTTAACTCTCCGAGTCAAAGTTAAAGCCACTGGCTTCACTCTTCGTGTCCTCATTTCTTGCATATTTGCCTTTTATAGGTTTTTCAATACTCTTCCCTTTAAGAACTTTATAGACAAGAGCCATAAGACCCTGATGAAGGGCATGGTCACCTTTAGGATTTTTCTAAATTTCCTTGATAGTGTGGTCCATGGAGTAGGCTAGGTAATATGACAAGCTCACCTTTTCCCCATGGTGAAAATGGTTGAGCAAAATAAAATGGTGACCATATGGTCTGGTAAACCTACCATCCAAAGTCATATAAGTGATAGTAGCGAATAAAACAAACCTCCATGGCTTGCATATCCATTTCGGGGAATGATAGGAATTGTTGACTTTTACCATCTTCTTCCTCTCATCATCTGTAACAAGGAATTTGTCTGCAACTTTATCAGAGATGCTACGGTCCCTATAAAATTCCATGCCCTCAGTAATCATCCCCATAGCTTCAGCAATAATCTCCTCATCTGCAGTCATCATCTGGGACCCGACTAAGATTTTACCATTCTTCCAGTTCTTGATAAAATGTTTGGTGACCGCAGGATCTTTCCCACTAAGCCTCTCCATAAACACACTCAAACCCCCCTCTTGAAGGATATCCCACACTTCCCTGTTCTTCCTCCAATCCAAGCTTGAAGTAGGTTTGAACCTTTTTTTATTTCCTCCCATTTTTTCTTCGTTGTCCCTGAATTTCCTTCTCTCACCTCCTAATCTTCTTCTCTCGTTTCTGTGGATGCCCTGAAAAAAGCCCAGAATCCGTGCCAAAAAATAATGAAAAGACACTTGAATAAATACTTATTATCTCTGTAATAACTGTAGCGTAGAAATTAGGATTCATCAAAACATAAGTAGATCAATCAAAACACAAGACATTATAACATAATCAAAGGAATACTCATGAAATGAACCTAATTCCAAAGCACATTCAATAGAGGTATGGAAACAAAGCATTCAACAGAAAACATTATGCAAACCAGATTCAAGATTGAATACTCCTTCCATGCGGCTCCATTGTTGTTCTTTCCTCTTCAATAGTTTTGTGGATCTCACCTACAAGTGCTCACACAATTGAAAGCAAAAAGGCTCAAGAGTACTAGAAACGAAAGTTCGGTAAAAATTCGAGATTCATGAAGGATTTGATTGAAGAAAACATCCAATTTATAGAAGAATTGGATAAATGAGCAAATTAGTATGAAAGAGATTTGAATAGAAATTCAAATCAATAATAGCAAAATTATGACATATCCATGACAAATTGCTATGCAAGGCTTATGACAATTCATGACAAATTTCTATGTCAAGAATTTATGACATTTTATGACATTTTCATGACAAATTCTATGACACATTTCTATGTCAAGAATTTTATGACAATTTATGACATTTTATGACAAATTTCTATGTCATTGCCATAAATTTAGGAAAGAAATAGGAGAAAATTGAATTTAAGAATTAAGAAATTAGGAAATTAGAAAATAATGAAAATAGGAAATTAGAAATTGAAAGAAATTAGAAATTAGGATTTAGTGAATTAATTAATAATTTTTCATTTATTAATCAATTCACAAAGAGGAATAATTAGACAATTAAATGAAGATTTAATTGTAATAAGGAAACTTAGGATAAATAAGTAATTTATTTAATCCTAAAGGAAGAAATGACAAATTAGGTTAAATGATTGAATCATGAAACCCTAGAAGACGAATTAGAAATGCGAGGATGATAATTAGGTCTATAATTGACTTGATCATGTTTTGATTTGATAAATGACCAATGCGACAAAATGATTTGATTGATAGATACGCCAATTGACGAGGAACAATGACAAATTGATCCAAATTGACATAATTGAGACAGATAACGATCGATGACAAATCGGTTGAAAAATGACAAAATTGACAAAATAGATTGCAAGATCCACGATCGATGACAAATCGATCGCAAAATGACAAGATTGAAGGATTGATGATAAATCGACAAGATTGATAAACCGATCGCCAAATGATAAGATTGAAAACAGGACAAAACCCTAATTAGGATTGACGATGTCCAAAATGATAAGATTGATGATAAAATTGATAAGATTGACAGAAGGACAACGATCGCAAGATTGACAGGATTGATAAGAGGACAAAACCCTAATTAGGATTGATGATGTCCAAATTGATGCAAAATTAGCATGCACATTGATGCAATAAGATAAAATCGATCAAAATCATGACTAGATTATGTTGTCGACAAGACCAAATTCAAGGATGAGATGATTGAAGAATATAGAAGAATGACTCGATGTTCGCAAATGATAAAGACCAAGTGCGTGACATAGGAGAAATGTTAATGTGACGCAAAAACCTAAAATGAGGCAATGCGCAAATGTTAAAGTATGACCTCGCAAGCGTTGACCATTTTTGGGTGTCTACAATAACCTTACTTCGAAATAAGAGGAGGGGGCATTTAGAAATTATATTTGATGGTGCCACGTAGCCTCGTCTGGATACGGTCTAGATCGAGCAGAGATTTCACATCACATGCGAGCTCACTCTCTCCATAAGTAGTAATAATATCTTTTGTTTGGCAAGCCAAGTTGGCAGCCCAGTCTGTGCATGAGTTTGCTTCCCTATACACGTGTAAAAACACACTTTTCAAATTCCTCACTAATTTTCTTTATCGCTTTGATAGCATTACTTATTGTCCAAGAAGGAGGGAACTTCTTATTCAAACAATTGATTATATTTAATGAATCTCCTTCACACCAAACTCTAGTGCATTTGGCTTCCTTAGCCAAGACCATCCCATGGTATGTAGCCATAGCCTTAGCTACATGATTTGTCTGATTTCCAATGGGTATAATTTTTATAATTTTGCATCTTCCCCATTCGTCCCTAAGGACCACCCCACATCCTTCTATCCCAAGACTGCCCTTTGATGCACCATCAAAGTTTATTTTCATCCATCCGTTGGGCGAGCTTACCCATATCACTCCCTCTCTAGGGTCATTTTGAAAGTGTTCACAAACTTTTAGTCTCCACTTCTTGAAGATTGATTGATCATCCTTGTCTTGAGGGTCTGCAATACCACCTATTATATTCATATTTCCTACTATATTTATTTTAATTTTCTCAAACACAATTTGAGCTTTAGACACCTTCTCTCTGAAGACTCTTTCATTTCTCTCTTTCCATATACCCCAACACATATGGGGCAGAGCTAATTTCCACAACAAAGTAGTAAATTTGTTCTTTGAAGGATGATACCAAGAATTAAAAACCTCTTGAACTGACTCTGGGAAACTCTGACTGATTTTGAAATGATCCAGACATCTTCCCCAGACCTCAGCAGAAAAAGGGTAGTGAAAGAGCAAATGGTGGATGGTCTCCTCACTCTGCAAGCAAAGAAAACAAACACTAGGC
Source organism: Cryptomeria japonica (assembly GCF_030272615.1). NCBI lineage: Eukaryota > Viridiplantae > Streptophyta > Pinopsida > Cupressales > Cupressaceae > Cryptomeria > Cryptomeria japonica. Next base: position 587,230,025 of record NC_081414.1, on the reverse strand, counting down.
ATACACATACCCCTTTTTCTGAGGTTCTCAATAGTTAGAATTTTATCTTGAAGGGTTGTCCAGAAAAAAATATTAATCTTAGGGGTAAGACCTTTCACCCAGGCCTTAGCCCAGCAAGGACTCTCCATATTAGAATACTTATGATAGTAAAGAGAAGCCACAATGAATTTACCATTTGTTGTGAGTTTCCAAATTAATTGATCTTCCTCTTCCACCACAACCATGGAGTTCATAGTTTTGTTCAGACTTCCCAAGGTCACATCCACCTGAGATAAATTGGGTTATATTTAATTAGTTCTTTTATATTTATTAAATTGATTTAATGATTTAGTGTTTGATTGATTATTTATTTATTATTTAAATATTATTTCTTGTAAAACGCAAGATATCACTGAGAGGGGGGTGAATCAGTGATTATAAACAATTTCAAACAATGTGTGCAACCGGTAGGATAATGACAACACTAACAAGCAACCACACACAAAAGCTATTCACATAACACTGGATATACAAGGAAAACCCAATGTGGGAAAAACCTCGGTGAGAAATGCTACTTGAGATCTACTGCTCCAATCCAGCCTCACAATGAAATAGCAATTTACAATGTTTAGGGCCCCAACCCAAGGAGCACCAACCCCTAGCAATTTATCGGCACCAACCCCTGCACCAAGCACCCACTCAGTAAAATACAATGAGATATAAAACAATACAATGATAAACACTTGTTACAAATGAGTTTTGTAACCCCTGCAAATAATTCTTTCTGTTGGTTATACTCTTTTCTATCACATTGCTTCTCTTCTCTACCCGTTCTTTGTTCACTCTATCTAAATCTTTTTAACTTAGCTTCTGCCTTGCCGAATCTCCTCTCACAATCTTTCTGCTCTCCTTCACTCTCTACTGCTATCTTACTAGTTCAGACATTGTTGATTAGATGAACTGTTACACTCTGTAACTGTCTATTGGTTACCTTACACCTTGCTAGTTAAACCCTTCTTACCGGTTCTTCGACTAACACTCAGTCACTTCAATATTTTTCTATCAACACTCAGACTGATCAACTCTCACCGGGCAGAATCACACTTTCTCATCAATCCTCCAACATCCTCTCTCTTGCAACTTAAGTTTTTGATCTGCATATTTATACACATGCTTTCCCGCCAAAACCAAAACTCAAACTTCATGCGCTTAGGTTTTCTTCACCAACCACAATCTGTATCAAATCGGATCTCACCTTCTTGAATCGACAACCTGCAACAGTTCAACAAAAAGGCTTTGTCCTTTTTTATTCTTCTTATAAACGTTTACTATATTTAGAAAACTAGACTCTGTTCATCCATCTTGATTTTGTCGATCACAATAAATGATCTGACTGTTTCTTTCTCTAGATCAACAAGATGATCAGATATCCTACTTTGATCATAATGTCAAAGAATAAAATCTTTTCCTTTCAATATGCTTTGAGCCGCAATCCTCTGCAATCGATCCACGATTTTCAGAGTCTTCATTTAATACCAACCTAGTCGACAACTACCTCGCCAATGCACCATTCACCTACCGCTGCATGTTCACCACCTGGAGTCCACATAACATCTTTTTCAGCATCCATCTCACTTGATTATGTTGGTTCAAACTCAGTCACCGATCGAACATGCTACCGGTATACACTAACTGATTAACCTTCATATCGTGCACTTTTATGTTCGGTCAGTTAGGACATGCTATCTCGGACTGAACTTAGCGGGTTTGCTTGCTTACTGGTTGACAAACTTACCGGTTGACATCAACACACCAACAATTTTCATACTGGTAACAACAACTTGCATATCGGTTGACATACCATACCAGTTCACATCTCATATCGATTGACATCCCATGTGACATCAATGACAACACAATGCCAACAATCTCCCCCTTTGGCATTGATGTCAACACACATTTCCTTCACAATCTGGGCTCTTTTCTTTCTCCCCCTTTGACAACAATGACAAAGATCTCAGACATCGGTAGGTCAAACCATTGTACTCTCTCTCCTGGCAGTCCAATTGTGACTTTTGTAGATAGACAAATCAGATAGACAACTTCCCAAAGTCTCAAACCTGCTGGAATGACAACACAAACATTCAGCATATGGTCCAAGAGTCAAAAAAATGAATGTCTGTGAACTCCCCCTGAACCATAGACCACCATACACATTTAAGTGTAGAAAGAAGGTGGGACTACTCCTAGCTTCTGTCTTAGATAATCAAATGTGTTTATCAGTAGAGGTTTTGTGAAGATATCAGCAACTTGTTTACTTGTAGGGACATATTGTACCTTTACCTCTTTCTCTGCAACCTTCTCCCTGAGAAAATGGTATTTGATGGCAATGTACTTTGTCCTTGAGTGCATAACCAGATTCTTTGAAATGTTGATTGCACTGAGTTATCACACCGGATAGGAATAGGGTTAGATATTTCTATCTGAATGTCCTTGAGGGTTTGCTTCATCCATAACACCTGAGAACAACATGTAGCAGCAGCAATATATTGTGCCTCGGCAATAGATAAGGAGACTGAATCCTGCTTCTTGTTGTGCCATGAAACTAACCGGTCACCTAAAAAGAATGCTCCACTGCTTGTGTTTTTCAGGTCATCAATGCAGCCTGCCCAATCAACATCAGTGTAGGCCTGTAAAGTGAAATCTACTTGCTTCGGATACCATAAGCCATAATTAAGTGTTCCTTGTAGGTACCTAAAGATTCTTCTAACTGCATTCACATGTGACAGTTTAGGTGCATCTTGAAATCTTTCCACCATACATATTGTCTGCACTATATCCGGTCTTGAGGCAGTAAGGTATAATAGACTACCAATCATGGATCTATACAGGGTCTTATCTACTTCTGGTGACTCATCAACCTTGCTCAACTTGCATCTGGTCACCATGGGGGTACTTACCGGTTTGTTGTCTTCCATCTTAAACTTCTTCAACATATCTCTTGCATACTTGGTTTGAGAGATAAATATTCCTTTATCTTGTTGTGAAATCTGCAAACCAAGAAAATATGACAGCTCTCCAAGCATTGACATCTCAAACTCTGATTGCATCTGATCAGCAAACTCTTTACGCAAGGTATCCTTGTTGCCTCCAAATATTATATTATCCACATATACAACAACAAAAATCAAGTGATTTTCATCTGCTTTGATGTATAGATTACTATATGCACTTCCCATTCTGAAACCTTTCTCCTTAAGATACTTATCCAACCTTGAATACCATTCTCTTGGAGCCTGCTTTAAACCATACAATGCTTTCTTCAATCGGCACACAAAAGTTTCATCATCATGCAACAGAAAACCTTCTGGTTGTTCTATGTAGACTTCTTCTTCCAACTTACCATTCAAGAAGGTAGATTTAATGTCTATTTTATATACCTTGTATCCTTTGTAGGCATAGAATGCTAAGAACATTCTAATAGCCTCAAGTCTTGCAACTGGTGCAAAGGTTTCTTCAAAATCAATTCCTTCTACTTGAGAATAACTTTTACACACTAATCTTGCTTTATGCCTGACAATCTTACCTTCTTCATTCATCTTGTTCTGGTAAACCCATTTAGTACCAATGACATTTTTATCTGCTAGTCTAGGAACTAATTCCCAAGTCTTGTTCTTTTCAATCAAATGCATCTCTTCTTTCATTGCGTCCATCCATTTCTCACTTTTGTTGGCCTCATTAAATATTTTGGGTTCCATTTCAATCATGAGGCAGAAATTCACTTGTTCATTGTTTTGGGCAAGTCTTCTTCTGGTCTGTACACCATAATATTTATTACCTATAATCTACTCTTTCGGGTGATTTTTCTGTACATATCTGTTAGGGGTCTTGTTGGGTGCTTCTTTCGGTTCACTTTCTAACTGCACTTCATCTTCATCACATGAATCATCATACTAGTTTACTTGCTTTTGTTTACCTTTATGCAAATCTTCATCAACTCTTACATGCACACTTTCAATGACTCTTCTCAGTATTTTATTTTAGCATTTATAGGCCTTGTTGTCAGTAGAGTAACCCATGAAAATACCTTCATCACTCCTAGAATCAAAACCACCTAAACTATCTTCATCTCTCTTGATGAAGCATTTACTTCCAAACACTTTGAAGTATTTGACTGATGGTTTCCGATCATACCATAATTCATAAGGAGTCATTTGGCTATTTACTCTTAGCTGAATACGGTTCAATGTATATACAATGGTATGAACTACTTCCTTCCAGTATGTATCTGGTATTTTTGCTTCATTCAACATAGTTCTCGCCATCTCCTTGACAGCCTGGTTTTTCCTTTCTACAGCAACGTTTTGTTGTGGTGTTCTTGAGGCTGAATATTGTCTTCTGATTCCATGTCTCTCACAGTAGTCTACAAACTCATTTGATGTGAACTCACCACCCTGGTCAGATCTCAGACATTTCAACTTGCATCCACTTTCCTTCTCAACCATCTTTCGAAAGATTTTAAACCTCTCATATGCTTGTGATTTATCATGTAGAAAAGTGACCCATTTCATTCTTGAAAAATCATCAATCAACAACATGGAGTATCTTTCATCGGCTAAAGCTCTTGTTTTGGTAGGACCACACAGATTAGTATGCACAAGTTCTAAGGGCCTTGAGGTATTATGTTCTTTGGTCTTAAAGGTTACCATAGTCTACTTACCTCTTAGACATTCATCACAAACGGTGCTTGTCGGTTTGATGATTGGTGGTATATGTCTCACATAGCCTTTCTTGCTCACCTTAACTAGATTATCAAAGTTTATATGGCCTAATCTTCTGTGCCACAGCCAGCTCTCATCTACTTGTCCCATCATGCATTGGGACTCAAAGCATTCCTTCAGATTGTACACATTTCCATCTATCCTTTTTCCTTCTAAAACAATCTCTCTGGTACTCTCGTTTCTTATCTGACAATTGGTAGAGTCAAAATTGAACTTGTATCCTTTGTCACAAAATCTGACTCACACTCAGCAAAATATGTTTTAGGCCTTCCACATAGTATACATCACATGCTTTTAATTTGATGTCTATGTTTAGAGTACCTTTGCCTTTTATCTTGATGGAAGAGTTGTCTTCGAACCTCACCAAACTTCCATTCCAATCTTCAAGCTTGATGAATTTCATTTTTTCTTCGGTCGTGTGATTAGAACAGCCACTATCAACTACCCATAAATTTCTTCTTTCTACATGAAGGACAGTCTAGACAATCAGACTTGACTCAGCCTTATTCTTATCATTTTCAACCCAAACCGGGTTGGCTTTCTTCTTCTTGTCTACTGCAATTTTCTGCTCCGGTTTTTATTCTAGTCTTTGATCCTGTACTAACTTCTTTTACTTAGATGTCCTGAGCTTGTAATGCTTTGCAATGTGGCCAACATTTTGACAATGATAGCATTTCACATTGACATTGAAAGATGAACTTGAGAATTTATTGTAGGACACCGAGAAACTTCTCCTACATTCATAACTCCTATGACCAAACCAATTACACTGATAGCAAATAAAATTCATTTCCCAAAGTGCAGAAAATGGATTTCTACTTTCAAAACTAGTAGGGGGCTTATGCATAAACTACAATCAGAAATTCTATGTCCAAACTTATTACACTGATAATAGTAACCATGGATTTTGGGTACATACCAATCTTGTCTATTTGGACTGGCTAACCTTTGTCTCATTGGGTGTCTTCTTCTCACGTCATTGACTCTAGTGAACCCTTCATTATCAACATTGGGCTTGCCTTTAGCATATGCATTCCATTATAGTGACTGAGCCTTCCAGTTCAAGGTTTGAGCATTCTGGTTCACAAGCTGATTTCTTGTGGCTTCAGCATAGGTCTTTTTCTTGGTATCTTTGCTGACAGTAAAGGTTTGTTTTTCTTTACTTTCACTTGAAGAAGTAAAATGTATCTCCTTGCCTGATGTGTCTTTACTGTTGGAACTATGTCCTTATTCAAAACCTATACCTCTGGCATCTTTTGAGTGCTTCTGATTACTCAACATATTGTTCAAGGCTTCAATGTTGCCCTCATATTTGATTCTCATCTTCAATTCATTCTTGCTCTTTTCAAGCTCCTTTATGAGCCTTACAATTTCTTCTTCCAGATTATGATGCTCCTTCTCCTTCTTTATCAAATCGGAGGTTGTAACTTCACCAATCCTCTTAGCTTCTTCCAATTGGAGTTTCAGATTAGAAATTGTTTTCTTGGTCTCCTAAAGTGATTGCTTCAAATGATCTTTTTCTTCAGCAGCAACACACTTAATCTTTTTGAGTTCCCTTCTTGTTTTACTCAACTCCTGAAGAGCACTTAAGAGATCACCTTCCAAGTCCACTTCAGCTTCAATATCTTCATCTTCATTAGCTTCATCAACTGGTTCATTTAGTGTCATAAAGATATTAGTTTCTCTTTCATCCTCACAGTAGCCATTTTCTGAGGCACTTTCTTCATTTGTGGCATCATCTTCAAAAGCATACAAACTATCTTGCTTCTGGTAGCTTCTTCTTTCTTGTCGGTAGGCATTCTTCTTTTTATCCACACTCAAAGGTCTATTGGTGCTTTGTAGTTCATCTCCATTATTCTCACCATAGGGACATTTTCAAGCAAAGTGTCCTATTTTACCATAGTTAAAACATTTGAGAGGTAATTTTCCTTTGTATTTACCGGATCCTCTTTTAAGCTTCCTTACAAAGTTTGCTACCATTATGTCCGATTCTTCACTAGATTCTCCATGAGTAATTTCTTTCTTACCCTTTTTGATGGAGTTGAAAGCAGCCTCCTTCTTTGAAGTTCCTTCACTGATGCAGAGTACTCAGCAAGAAATGTACTAATGGGCCTACTTCTTGGTTTATACACCCAAAGATTGATTTCACATTCCTAAGTGGTCCAATAGCTTCCTAGATGGAAGTACTGATCTCCAAAGTGTGTTTCACACCCCACACTTCTTCCATTAGTTCTAGGGACCTTACACAACTCCAACCAAGATTGGGCTTTAAGGGCACTTTACTTAATTTTGACCAAAATATGGAAATCTGATCTCTGATCTACAAATTCTCAATCTGATGATTGGGATAGTCTAATTATGGTTAATAAAAGGACAGTCAACCACAAATTGGGTTTTGGGACCTCCACAAGGCTAAGAACCCTTATAGGGCTAGAGGATCCTAGTAGGTCTCTTTAGCCGGTTTATGGGCAACAACTTGCAAAACTTCCAAAGTACTAGACAAAAAAATCACTATTTTGGATACCCTTTTCGGACTTACAAAAGATCCCAAAGTTGCAAGAATTGAGTTTACTCTAGCATACGCTAACCCTTACTATGTTCACATACCTAATAGGCCTAATTAGGATTGGTTAACAAAGCAAGTATCAAGGAATGGGTGCATAGAACCAATGCAGGACTTTGGTTAGGTTCTTCTACCTCCAAATGAACAGGATCCACTATCAAACTGGTCACTTCACTTGTTTGGTTGACTGTCCACACAATGGTCTTGTCGCTTAGGCTAAACACATAGAGATATTTAGCCTAGAACTTGGTGGTTGAGGCAACAAACAAACTCCTCCAGTCTTGAGCCTTTAGGTTCTTACTATACACTCCCCTAACTTGCATTTTCCAAGTGGTTGTGGGATTCTACTATAGAAAAGACAAGTTAGGGTTCCATCTCTGCATTAACCCTGAAATTAAGGGTTTCTAGACCAGTCAGAATAGAAAGATGACAAAACCAATACTCTGATCACCAAGTGAACTCCAAACACAAGGAAATAAGGGATGATTCAATTTAACATCATTCCATGCCCAGATTTTTGATCTGGCAATCAGTACTGTACCGTACTATCTTAAAAAAAACAAAATTGCTCAGGAAATTCAATGTTTCTCATTCAATTCTCAACCAAAACAACATTCATTCACTTCTCTCCTTCACCACGAAGGTTTCACATGCTTACATAGACCCTTTCCAATGGATCTAACCACCTTTTGAATGGTTATGACCATTAGAACCAAAATATAATTTCTCAAAGCAATATTGCAAAGTTGTTGACAACATTTTTGACAATTTTGCAACTTTTGGCAATTTTCATCCTCCAAGCTTCAAACATGTTTAGGATCTATTCTAAAGTCATTTATTTGCTAAAACAATATCAAAAACACCTATGACATCATATCCTAAGGTCGTATTGGTCTAATGAAACCCAAGGTTGTCTTAAGGTACCTTTGGGACTCTTAGCCTTACAAATTGGACCAAAAACATTATTAGGTGGATCCAAAGGATCAACACCATGATTACACCCTTTTAACCACTTACTATAGCCTAGTGACTCTTAAAGAGTCTAAGATATGCCTTGGGTGCCCTGCACCATTCACCGGTTGTTCTCATCTCATAAGCGGTTAGGGACCCAAATAACTCATCCATTGAAAAGGTTTTCAGGTCCTTTTCTTATATTGTAGAGACCTTTGTATCGTACTTAGATGTGAGAGATCTAAGTACCTTTTTGACAATGACTTCATCAGCTATATCCTCTCCAAGTCCTCTAATAGTGTTCACTGATTCATCAATTCTTTGAAGATAATCAGCAATCTTCTCTTCATCTTTCATCTTCAAGCCTTCAAGCTGACCTCTTAGTGTTTGAAGTTTAGCCTCCTTAACCTTGACATCTCCTTCAAACAATCTTTTCAACTTATCTCAAGTTTCCTTGGAGGATGACCAGTGCATAACCTTAACAAACTCATTATCAAACAAACCACTAAGAATAGCATGTTTGGCCTTGGCATTGTTTTCTGACTCCTTCTTAGCATTCGGATCTGTAGGAGGAGCATTAAGGATAGTATACCCATTCTTCATAGGCATCCAAACATCAAAACCTAGGGAGGACAAATAGGTTTCCATTCTTCTGCTCTAGAAGGCATAGTTGTTAGTATCGAATATGGGAGCTTTGGTGGAGGGATCATTCCATTCCATTGTTTTCTTAAACCATAATCTACCGAAGCTAGAGAAAGCTTTGACCAACTGGGAACCTAAGGGTCCGATACCAATTGTAGAACACAAGATACCACTGAGAGAGGGGGGTGAATCAGTGATTATAAACAATTTCAAACAATGTGTGCAACCAGTAGGATAATGACAACACTAACAAGCAACCACACATGAGAGCACATCACATAACACTGGATATATGAGGAAAACCCAATGTGGGAAAAACCTCAGTGAGAAATGCTATTGGAGATCTACTGGTCCAATCCAGCCTCACAATGAAATAACAATTTACAATGTTTAGGGCACCAACCTAAGGAGCACCAACCCCTAGCAATTTATGGGCACCTACCCAAAGGAGCACCAACCCCTATTCTATTATGAGCACCAACCCCTGCACCGAGAACCCACTCAGCGAAATACAATGAGATATAAAACAATACAATGATAAACACTTGTTACAAATTAGTTTTGTAACCCCTGCAAACAATTCTCTCTGCCAGTTAAACTCTTTTATGTCACGCTGCTTCTCTTCTCTACCGATTCTCTATTCACTCTGTTTGAATCTTTTTAACTTAGTTTCTACCTTTCTGGATCTCCTCTCACACTCTGTCTTCTCTGCTTCACTCTTTGTTGTTGTCTTACTGGTTCAGACACTCTCGATTAGATGAACTGTTACACTCTGTACCTGTCTACCGGTTAAACCATTCTTAGCGTTTCTTCGACTAACACTCAGTCACTTCAATATTTTTCTATCAACACTCAGACTGATCAACTCTCACCTGTCTGAATCACATTTCTCATCAATCATCCAGCATCCTCTCTCTTGCAGCTTAAATTTTTGATCTACATATTTATACACATGCTTTCCCGCCAAAACAAAAACTCAAACTTCACGCACTTAAGGTTTTCTTCACCGACCACAATCCATATCAAATTGGATCTCATCTTCTTGAATCAGCAACCTGCAATAGTTCAACAAAAAGGCTCTGTCTTTTTTTATTATTCCTATAAACGTTTACTATATTTAGCAAACGACTTTGTTCATCGGCCTTGATTTTGTCGATCAGCATAAATGATCTAGTTGTTTCTTTCTCCAGATCAACAAGACGATCAGATATCCTATTTCGATCATAATGTCAAAGAATAAAATCTCTGCCTTTCGATCTGCTTTGAGCCACAATCCTCTGCAATCGATCCGTGATTTTCGCAGTCTTCATTTAATACCGACCTAGTCGATAACTACCTCATCGATGCACCATTCACCTACCATTGCATGTTCGCCAGTTGGAGTCCACGTAACATCTCTGTCAGCATCCAGTTCACTTGATTGTGTCGGTTCAAACTCAAACACCGATCAAACATGCTATCGGTATACACTAACTGGTTAACCTTCATATCATGCACTTTTTTGTTCTACTGGTTAGGACGTGCTATCTCAGACCGCACGTACCGGGTTTGCTTTCTTACCGGTTGACAAAATTACCAGTTGACATCAACACACCAACAATCTACATACCACTTGCATTTGTGCATGTTGATGTTATTTGTGTTTTAGTTTATGTGATCCTCCCTATTGTTATTATTATTTATGTTACTGTAAAGGCCTTGTAACATGGTTAGGGGAAGTGGGATTTCATGTGATGATCGAGGTCGTGAGAGATAGGCTACCAAGAGTTTTCTGGTAAGGATTCTTAGAGTCTAGACCACCGATGCACATTGGAAGTTTTCCTTGTTTACATAAGTGATAACATTAATATTTAATTAGATGGGTTGGATAATTAGGATTCATCTAATAAGATAATAATTTGGTTGAGCCCCAATGCTGAGTCCTAGGGAGAATATTTTAGGATAAGCTTGGGAAGGCCATTGAGATGGCAAACTGAAATCCCTTGATCTCTTATAGGTTGAGACGATTCCACATGTCTATCAGGGTTGATATTCCCCTTCTTTGTGAGGATAGCATGCAATGGCATGTCTATTACGGTGCAGATTTTCCCCTCTGTGTGACAATAACATGTGATGAAACTCCACTCCTACATGTGTCCTTGGTCCTTGTTCCTTGTAGTACCCCTTCTCGTTTGAACTCATTAGACTCATATTTTATTATTGTTTGTTTTCAGTGGATACATTACCATGATGTGTTATTCAAACTTATATGACATTATTTCATGCTTTATCTGGATATGAGATGCATAATTTATTTGCAGTATTTCAATACTTGTGATTTATGGCATTTTATGGATTATTGCTATTAACTGACACTTTACTTTATCTATGCAATGTGGAATTATATGTTGTGTGTTTGCGAGTGTATTGGATGCAAGGGGACGATTTTCCTTCACTCATTTTGGTAAGACAGGGAACGTCACGATTCTCCTTCATCAGTGTGTATGCTGTGTTTTCTATATTGTATATATGCATGTGTGGTTCAATGATGCGGTATATTGTAGGTACAAGTACCGGGTAGGTATGGGGTATCGTCTCCACCTACCTTCACAGGTCTGAGCGTGCCTTATATTGTCCGATGGAAGTGGAGGAGGTAGTAATTGACCCTATTTCACCCAGTTACACTCTTGTGAGTGTCGTCAGTTGGTCGTCCTGATAGTTTGTTCGGCTTTCGTATTTTGTCGTTTGATCTTTTTATGAGTATTTGCTTGAGGTTTGTTCAGTTTGTGTGTTTTAGTGTATTTAATTAATTAATTAAATTTATGGAGTTATCTCATAGTTGGTATTTTTAGATTATGTATTTTATGCATTTGGATTATAAATTTAATTAATTAAAAAAAATTATTAAATTAAGTTGCAAGCTGCATGATATTAGAAATATATTTTATTTAAATTTTAGTGAAAAATAAATTATATTAATTTTATTTATTGTTTCCTAGAATTTTAAATAAATAAAAGAATAAAAGAATAAATAAATGAATAAAAGAATTATTTAGAATTAAAGTATTGCTTTAATTTCTTTATTTAAAAAATTAATTAATTTGCATGAGGAAAGAAAAGAAAGAAAAATGATTTTTAATTATTGCATGTTAGCTTATCCTTTGTTAGAAAATTAGAAAAGAAAATAAAATTGCTTTTAATACTAAAATTAAATATTAGGGTTTTTGGAAAAATATATGCAACCTAGAATTTTAGTTTAAAAGGGGAATATGTCTTTATTTTTGGGGAAGGATGGGAAACAGGTCAGGGATTTAGGTGAAGAGAAATTTATTTGGAAGCTTGTTGAAGGATTGATTCTCTTCTACAAATTTCTTCCAGGAAAGCTATACCAGGATGGGTGGCTTAGTTTGATTGTTTGTTTTAAAGAAAACATTTTATTTTTTTCTTCTTTTTGAATGATGTGTGTGTTAAAATTTTTGTCAAATCTAAAAACTTGTATGATTATTTCTTATTATTGGCTAAAGTCCATTCCTGAAGTCAATTTCTAGTTTATGGAAAGAAGTTATTTCCTAGGTGTTTTTAGATTGGGAAAAGTTAATGTGGTAAATTTCGCCAAGATTTTTATTGTGCATGAAAATTGCAAGATTTGGGAGGAATGGGATTTACCAGAGAAAATATTTCCTCTTGTTTGATTTTTGTTTCGATATTTGGCTATGGCAGTCCTTTTTAATATTTGTGTATCTCTATGATATAATTAGTTATTATAGAAATAAAGTTAATCATTAATTAAATTTATTGTGTTATTAAAAGTTAAGGGAAATTATTTTATTATATTATTTTGGAGAAATTATGTATTAATTAATTTCCCTGTAAATAAATTGGATTAGAAATAAATTTTGGTTGAAAATCAATTTATTGGTTTTTTTAGGTTATTGTATTTTTAAAAATTAAAAAATTAAAAAAATATATTAAAAAACAAAATTTAAAAAAAATAATAATCGGTAGCCACTACCGACGGTAGTACGGCTACCGTACGGTAGCAGTACTACCGAAGGTAGTATGCTACCATAAGGTGGCAGTGCTACCTACGGTAGGACCTGCTACTGGCAGTAGCAGTGCTACCGTGCAGGGAGCAGGGGTGTTAATTTATTTCACTATTTCCTAGGTATATTTCATGCAAACCAAAATATGGAGTTTCGGATTTCTGTGTAAGTTTATTAAATTTGATTTTTAAATTAATTTATTATATATATGATATATGTATATTTTTTTTATTATGGGCATTATGTTATTTAATATTATTTTAATACTGTGGAAATTAATTCATATGTTTATATATATATATATATATTTTAATATGATTATAGGTATATGATATATATATATATATATATATATATTTCAGAGTTTGGTTATTTCCAAAAAAGCTTATAATTTTAGATTCTATATTTATGCTTGGAAATACGTTAGGAGATTAATTTTTATGTGATTGTTTAACCTTATTGGACAAATGAGAAAACTGATTTCTTTGTATTAATATAGTTGTATTTTCTTATTTTCTGGAAAATCTTTAATTGCCAATATTTTATGCTTTTGGTTGTTTTAAGAAAAGATTGTCTGTATTAGGATTTTGTGTATATGGTATTTGCAGTCAAGCTTAATTTCGTTGCAATTCTGGTTGAGTTGTCATTATGTCATATGTTATTATATCTCCTTGGTCAAGTGTTGTTGTATAACCCCGTTGATGTGAGCCATTGTGTGTTTTGTCCAAATGGTCAATCTTGGGTTAATGTTTGTGTATCCTTCACCTGTGGTTTGTCAGGATTAGGTATGGCTGCCTGTTTTGTCATAGAGTTCTCGTAGAGAGACTTTTTCTGTTAGTGTCCTATGAGAGAGAGTGTCTTTCGAGCGGGAATCGCACCCGAAGTGGATGGCAGGATAACCCATCGAAAGTCAGTTAATAAGTGATAACCTAATAATTGATTAGGGGGTGGGTAGTTTATAATATTAATTAAGATAATGTGCCTCGCACATGGTTGAGTGCTTTTATAGGCTCAGGATGTGGTGAGAAGGCCTGGAATGGCAAACTTACCACCTTGTCTTCATGAAAGGATTGGTAGGGTCCGCATGAGACTTAGATGGAGTCGGAGGTTCGGGAGAGGTTACCAGGATAACCCAGGATGGGGGTCAGGACCTATGGAGGCCTACCAGGGTAACCACCGTAAGCCATGCGATGACACTCTCTCCTTAGAGTCACTAGTGTTTGTGAGTTGAGTCACATGGATGTTTGCGGAGTCATGTAGTTCTTTCGTACTTGTCTTATTTTGCTTGCTTGAGGGTTTTCTACTATCTCCTAGCACGGTGGGGTGGTTCTATTTTGGGATTACATGGTCGGGTGGTAGTGCCACTTCCCATCGGATGTTCTGGATTGTATCTTCAGGCGAGGAAAGGCTTCGCTGGTGTTTCTTGGTTCGTTGTTCATGTACCAGCTCTTGTTCGTGATCATTGTTCAGTTGAGACCTTGTGGTCATTGTATCAAACTTTTATGTAACCTTGATATTGTAAGTTTTGGATTTCGTGGCATTTTTGGAAGCCATGTATTTATGAATATTGTAATATTATGTCAGTGGAATGTATGTTAATTCAGTTGCTTTGATCTTATGTATAAATGGTTTATGGATAAATAAATGCATTAGAATACTTTGATTCTTTCATTATGGAATTTAGATGTATGTGTAGGTTTAAACTTAAGCATTTAATTTATCTAATTAAATGGACAATTGGATTAACCATGGTGCTAATATAATCTGCGGATTAATCTTCATTGGTAACCCTTAGGAAATCATGTGTTAGACTTCTGTTGTGTTATTAAACGTGCTATTGTAATAATTGATGCACTTAATCTTTAAAAAAAAAAAATTCACCCTTTAGTTGCCTAGTTGTGTTGTTTTCCTTTAGGGTTCCTGGCGGGGCATTGCATTTGGTATTAGAGCCCAAGTTTCAACACTGGGTACTCTGGGTTTGTAGTGAGCCTTTCAATTGACCATCTTGCTTAGGTCTTAATGTTTGTGTTTCTCTTGTTTTATCCTTGCCATAGATCTGAACCGTTTTCTCTTTTAGAGTTCTAGGTCATGGCTAGGAAAGCTAGGGGAGGTGGTCGTACGGGTGGTCACAATAGAGGCAGAGGTGGAGGACGGGGTCGTGGTTCTGACCGTCACAATCCTTCACCACCACCCACTCATGTGAGAGTTGGCTACAGGTGTCCGTGTCTCTGTAGATGCCTTTATTCCCAGTTGTGATTTGGACCTAGGAACCATAGTTACTTCAGTTGACCTTCGAGTCATTCCTTTGGGTTCTTATGGAGTTGTGTTGGGGATGGATTGGCTATCATCTCACAGTGCTCGTGTAGACTGTCGCAAGAAGACAGTGGAGTGTTTAGATGACCTTGGTAGAGAAGTGGAGATTGTTGGAGTTTAGAGACCGATATCCCTACGTATGATTTCCACTATGCAACTTAAGCGGTGCATGTGTAGAGGGTGTCAGCTTTTTGCAATTACTCTTGAGGATGTGGATGAGTCAGAGAGTTGAGAAATCACTCTTGATAGTCACCCTATTCTTCGAGAGTATGTTGATGTGTTTCCATTAGATATTCCTGGTATGCCTCTTAAGCGAGACATAGACTCGCATTGATTTGGTTCCTGGTGCAGAACCTATTTTGACAACTCCTTATCTGATGACTACTCACGAGTTGAGTGAGTTGAAGTTCCAGATAGAGGAATTGTTGGCCAAGGGATTCATTTGTCCTAGTGTTTCTCCTTGGGGTGCGCCTATTATCTTCGTTAAGAAGAAAGATGGTTCTCTTCGGTTATGCATTGATTACCGACAGCTGAATAAGGTAGCCATCCGGAATAGATATCCATTGCCTCGTAAAGATGATCTTTTTTATCAGGTTAAGGGAACCAAGGTGTTCTCTAAGATTGACCTGAAATCTGGATACCATCAGTTGCGCATTCAGGATGCAGACATTCATAAGACAGTGTTTCGTACTCGTTATGGTCACTATGAGTTCACAGTGGTGTCATTTGGGTTGACAAACGTGCCTTCAGTTTTCATGAGCCTCGTGAATGGGGTTTTTCGCACCTACCTAGATCATTTTGTCATTGTATTCTTGGATGACATTCTGATTTATTCTAGAACTATGGAGGAGCATGAGGGTCACTTACGTCAAGTATTGAAATGCTTGAGGGAGAATCAGCTCTATGCCAATTTGGTGAAGTGCGACTTCTTCCAGTCTGAGGTGAACTATCTTGGTCATGTGGTTTCGAGAGAAGGTATATCTGTGGATCCCTCAAAGATCCAAGCCATTGTTGATTGGCCAGCGCCGACCAATGTTTCAGAAGTTAGGAGCTTTATGGGTTTGGTCGGATATTACTGTCACTTTGTTCAGGTCTTTTCCTCGATAGGACACCTGATTACTTCTCTTTAGAGAAAAGGGAAGAAGTTTGTTTGGTTAGAACAGTGTGAGGCAACTTTTCGGACCTTGAAGGAACTCCTTGTCAGTGCTCCGATTTTGGCAGTTCTTGATCCATCTAGAGATTCATGGTATGCACAGATGCCTCTTTGGAAGGTATAGGTGCAGTGCTTATGCAGGATGGACGAGTGGTTGCTTATGAGTCACAAACTCAAGAACCACGAGTTGAACTATCCAGTTCACGATTTAGAGTTGGCAATTGTAGTTCATGCCTTGGTTAGATGGCGGCATTTCCTGTTAGGGCGTCGATTTGAGCTGCATAGTGATCACCGCAGTTTGCAGTATATATTCACGCAGCCAAACTTGAATGCTCGACAGCGGAGATGGATGGAATTCTTCTGCGAGTATGATTTTGAGGTTCATTATATTCAGGGGAAAGAGAATGTGGTGGTAGATGCTTTGAGTCATAGGCGGCATGAAGTTTTAGCATTGTCCCTTGGAGTAGACTTGAGAGAGAGAATTCTTGGAGTTCTTCCTCAGGATACTTGGTATCAGGATGTTAGGGTTGTGATAGAGTCTAGAAGGCCTTTAGAGGGTAGATTTTCTGGATATAACCTTGAGGATGGTGGACTTCTTCGTCACCTTGGATGGATTTATGTACCTCCTTTGGAGGGTCTTCATGTTTTGATAATGACTGAGACCCATCGTGCACCTTATTCGACACATCAAGGTGTCAAGAAGATGCACGCAGATCTTAGATCGAAGTGTTTAGAGTGTCAGAGAGTGAAGGCAGAGCATCAGCACCCAGTAGGGATTTTACAGCCTAATTTGGTACCGGATTGGAAATGGGATATCATTTCCATGGATTTCATTGTTGGGTTGCCTGTCTCTTCGCATCGTCATGATGCTATCATGGTCATAGTTGACAGATTGACAAAGGTTGCTCATTTGTTCCTACTCGAGCTTCCTATATGGAAGCAGTGGTGGCATGAGTCTTCTGGGAAGATGTAGTGAGATTGCATGGGATTCTGAGGCAGATCATCTCTGATAGAGATCATGTCTTTACCTCAGCATTATGGACCTCACTTCAGCATGCTTTGGGGACTCAGTTGAACTTTAGTTCAGCTTATCACCCAGAGACAGATGGACAAACCGAGCAGGTGAATCAGGTATTAGAGGACATGCTTCGCATGTATGTGATGGACCAGCAATCGCGCTGGGAGGACTATATCTATCTAGTGGAGTTTTCTTATAACAATGGATATCATAGCTCCATAGATATGTCCCCCTTCCAGGCATTGTATGGTCATCCTTTCCGCACTCCTTTGAGTTGGGATTGGCTAGAGGACAGGGTGCTTATAGGACCAGATATTCTTCAACAGATGGAGCAGCAGGTAGAGCGAATTCGTGAGCATTTGGTAGCTGCACAGGATAGGCAGAAGAAGTATGCAGATGCTCATAAGGTAGATCATCAGTTTTCTATTGGCGACCATGTGTTCTTGAGAGTGCGTCTGCGGAAGAGTCTGATCCGTTATGGAAAAGGTTCTAAGTTGGCGCCTCGATTTGTTGGCCCTTTTGAGATCCTTGAGAGGATAGGACCTGTTGCCTAACATCTTGGCTTTCCGCCGAGTTTATCCTGCATCCACGATGTCTTTCATGTTTCAGTTCTTCAACCTTATCATCCTGATGTGACACATGTTCTTAATCGGAACTCTTTGCAGGTCAAGGACGAGCAGCTTTCCATGGAGCCCGTACGCATTCTTTGGCATTGGGATTTGATCCTCAGGGGTCACACCATCGACCAGGTAAGGGTCCTATGGGACCCAAATGATGAGACCTCGGCAACTTGGGAGGATGCGGCGAAGATGAGAGAGTTCTATTCTTATTTGTTTTAGGCCTCCAAGAGTAAGCCTAGTTTTGGGGGGGAGAATGTAGTACCCCTTCTTGTTTGAACTCATTAGACTCATATTTTTTTATTATTTGTTTTCAGTGGATACATTACCATGATGTGTTATTCAGACTTATATGACATTATTTCATGCTTTATCTGGATATGACATGCATAATTTATTTGCAGTATTTCAATACTTGTGATTTATGGCATTTTATGGATTATTGCTATGTACTGACACTTTACTTTATCTATGCAATGTGGAATTGTATGTTGTGTGTCTGCGAGTGTATTGGATGCAAGGGGATGATTTTCCTTCACTCATTTCGGTGAGACAGGGAAAATCACGATTCTCCTTCACTGATGTGTATGTCGTGTTTTCTATATTGTATATATGCATGTGTGGTTCGGTGATGCAGGATATTGCAGGTACAAGTACCGGGTAGGTATGGGGTATCGTCTCCACCTGGCTTCACAGGTCTGAGCATGCCTTATATTGTTCGATGGAAGTGGAGGAGGTAGTAGTTGACCCTATTTTACCCAGTTACACTCTTGTGAGTGTCGTTAGTTGGTTGTCCTGACAGTTTGTTCGGCTTTCGTATTTTGTCGTTTGATCTTTTTATGAGTATTTACTTGAGGTTTGTTCAGTTTGTGTGTTTTAATGTATTTAATTAATTAATTAAATTTATGGAGTTATCTCATAGTTGGTATTTTTGGATTATGTATTTTATCCATTGAGATTATAAATTTAATTAATTAAAAGAATTATTAAATTAAGTTGCAAGTTGCATGATATTAGAAATATATTTTATTTAAGTTTTAGTGAAAAATAAATTAGATTAATTTCATTTATTGTTTCCTAGAATTGTAAATAAATAAAAGAATAAATAAATGAATAAAAGAATTATTTTTAATTAAAGTATTGCTTTAATTTCTTTATTTAGAAAAATAACTAATTTGCATGAGGAAAGAAAAGAAAGAAAAATGATTTTTAATTATTGCATGTTAACTTATCCTTTGTTAGAAAATTAGAAAAGAAAATAAAATTGCTTTTAATACTAAAATTAAATATTAGGGTTTTTGGAAAAATATGTGCAACCTAGAATTTTAGTTTAAAAAGGGAATATGTCTTTATTTTTGGGGAAGGACAGGAAACAGGTCAGGGATTTAGGTGAAGAGAAATTTATTTGGAAGCTTGTTGAAGGATTGATTCTCTTCTACAAATTTCTTCCAGGAAAGCTATACCAGGTTGGGTGGCTTTGTTTGATTGTTTGCTTTAAAGAAAATATTTTATTTCTTCCTTCTTTTTGAATGATGTGTGTGTTAAAATGTTTGTCAAATCTAAAATCATGTCTGATTATTTCTTATTCTTGGCTAAAGTCCATTCCTGAAGTCAATTTCTAGTTTATGGAAAGAAGTTATTTCCTGGGTGTTTTTAGATTGGGAAAAGTTAATGTCGCAAATTTTGCCAAGATTTTTATTGTGCATGAAAATTGCAAGATTTGGGAGGAATGGGATTTATCAGAGAAAATATTTCCTCTTGTTTGATTTTTGTTTCGATATTTGGCAATGGCGGACCTTTTTAATATTTGTGTATCTCTGTGATATAATTAGTTATTATAGAAATAAATTTAATCATCAATTAAATTTAATGTGTTATTAAAAGTTAAGGAAAATTATTTTATTATATTATTTTGGAGAAATTTTGTATTAATTGATTTCCCTGTAAATAAATTGGATTAGAAATAATTTTTGGTTGAAAATCAATTTACAGGTTTTTTTAGGTTATTTTATTTTTAAAATAAAATAAATAAATAAAATAAAATATATATATATATAAAAAAAATTTAAAAAAATAATAATCGGTAGCCACTACCGATGGAAGTACGGCTATCGTACGGTAGCAGTACTACCGACGGTAGTATGCTACCAGCGGTAGCATCTGCTACCGTGTGGTAGCACGTGCTACCATGCAGGGAGCAGGGGAGTTAATTTATTTCACTATTTCCTAGCTATATTTCGTGCAAACCGAAATATGGAGTTTCAGATTTCTGCGCAAGTTTATTAAATTTGATTTTTAAATTAATTTATTATATATATGATATATATATATATAATTTATTATATATATGATATATATATATATATATATAATTTATTATATATATGATATATGTATATATATAGGTTGTTTTTTATTATGGGCATTATGTTATTTAATATTATTTTAATACTGTGGAAATTAATTCATATGTTTATATATATATTTTTTAATATGATTATAGGTATATGATATATATACGATGTATATATATATTCATATAATTATATTTTATATATATATATATATATATATATATATATATATATATATATTTCAGAGTTTGGTTATTTCCAGAAAAGCTTATAATTGTAGATTCTATATTTATGCTTGGAAATGCATTAGGAGATTAATTTTTATGTGATTGTTTAACTTTATTGGACAAATGAAAAAACTGATTTCTTTGTATTAATATAGTTGTATTTTCTTATTTTCTGGAAAATCTTTAATTGCCAGTATTTTATGTTTTTGGTTGTTTTAAGAAAAGATTGTCTATATTAGGATTTTGTGTATATGGTATTTGCAGTCAAGCTTAATTTCGTTGTCATTATGTCATATGTTATTATATCTCCTTGGTCAGGTGTTATTGTATAACCCCATTGATGTGAGCCATTGTGTGTTTTGTCCAAATGGTCAATCTTGGGTTAGTGTTTGTGTATCCTTCACCTGTGGTTTGTCAGGATTAGATATGGTTGTCTGTTTCGCCATAGAGTTATCGTAGAGAGATATTTTTTGTTAGTGTCCTATGAGAGAGAGTGGCTTTCGAGTGGGGGCCGCACCCGAAGTGGATGGCAGGATAACCCGTCGAAAGTCAATTAAGAAGTGATAACCTAATAATTGATTAGTGGGTGGGTAGTTTATAATATTAATTAAGATAATGTGCCTCGCACATGGTTGAGTGCTTTTATAGGCTCACAATGTGGTGAGAAAGCTTGGAATGGCAAACTTACCACCTTGTCTTCATGAAAGGATTGGTAGGGTCCGCATGAGACTTAGATGGAGTCAGAGGTTCGGGAGAGGTTACCAGGATAACCCAAGATGGGGGCCGGGACCTATGAAGGCCTACCAGGGTAACCACCATAAGTCATGCGATGACACTCTCTCCTTAGAGTCACTAGTGTTTGTGAGTTGAGTCGCATGGATGTTTGCGGAGTCATGTAGTTCTTTCGTACTTGTCTTATTTTGCTTGCTTGAGGGTTTTCTACTATCTCCTAGCACGGTGGGGTGGTTCCATTTTGGGATCACATGGTCGAGTGGTAGTGCCACTTCCCATCGGATGTTCTAGATTGTATCTTCAGGCGAGGAAAGGCTTCACTGGTGTTTCTTGGTTCGTAGTTCATGTACCAGCTCTTGTTCGTGATCATTGTTCAGTTGAAACCTTGTGGTCATTGTATCAAACTTTTTTGTAACCTTGATATTGTAACTTTTGGATTCCGTGGCATTTTTGGAAGTCATGTATTTATGAATATTGTAATACTATGTCAGTGGAATGTATGTTAATTCAATTGCTTTGATCTTATGTATAAATGGTTTATGGATAAATAAATGCATTGGAATACTTTGATTCTTTCATTATGGAATTTAGATGTATGTGTAGGTTTAAACTTAAGCATTTAATTTATCTAATTAAATGGACAATTGGATTAACCATGGTGTTAATATAACATGTGGATTAATCTTTTGTTGGTAACCCTTAGGAAATCATCTGTTAGACTTTCGTTGTGTTATTAAACTTGCTATTGTAATAATTAATGCACTTAATCTTTTTAAAAAAAATATTTCACCCTTTAGTTGCCTAGTTGTGTTGTTTTCCTTTAGGGTTCCTGGTGGGGAATTGCATTCCTTATGGCATGGTTTTGGTATGCCTCTAGGATTTTCTATGTTTATGATTAGCCTTGTGATGTGAATTGGCTTATTGAATTTGGTTGCTTCTTGTTGTGGATCTTGAGTTGTTGATTTCTCGTTGGTTGTTAGGTGTCGGCCTAAGTCTAGAGTGTGTGGGACCTCGTGTCATTTCTTAGCACGGGGGGTGGTTCCTGTGGTTCCACATGGTTGAGTTGTTTGATGCCTTCTTCCATTGGGATGTTCTTCATTTGATGCTTTTATGTGTGGATGTGGATTCTCATCTCTTCATCTTATGGATGGATATTGTAGCAGATGGATGTACTTGATTCATATGTATTTGTAGATTTCACGAGATCACAATATTTATAGTTGAGAGCTATGCTCCTTGATATACAAAGGATAATGTACATGTATTGGTAGTTGATGTATTAGGATATGGTAATAACTCTTGTAGTAGGACATATTGATGTATCATGTTGTATCTTGAATATTGAAATTGTTAATGAGAATAATGTGATTTGTTCTATTGATGTGTAGTTAGTATCATATGGAAGTTTTTTGTGTTAAAATAAATGGGTTAGTAATGTGATAGATCATATTGGAAAAGAGCAATGATGTTAGATGATGATTAACTAGTTGGGGTTACGAACATTTGGTTTGGTGCTTTTAAAATGAGCCTAATGATCGTATATGTATATGCATGGAACAGTAGATGACAATTGTGTTAGGATGCATTGGATTGTAGCGGTAATCATGACGATGTTGCTTATAGAGGTGTTTTAAGTAATGGCATTGAGATACCCTAGGGAAGATGAATGTTGAGTTGTGTGTTTATTTCCACTTGTGTAATGAGTTATATGATTGTGATTTTATTCTTTTATGTTCATGATGGATATGTGTATATCATGTTAATGGATGTTAGATGCATATGAGTAAATGGATATATGTGTTGTGTTAGATGATATTTAAAATAAAAAAATCTCTACTTGCATGTTAGTTAGCTTTCTAAATCTCTAGGGTATTTTGGTGGGCATTACATCTGGTATCAGAGACCATGTTCATACACTAGGTACTCTTGTTTCACATGAGCCCATTGTGCATATTAGCACTATAGGTTGGGTTAGCCATGTAGTTATCTCTGCTTATTGTTTACTTTCTTTAGTTGCCCTAGACTTTTAGCTTATAGTTTGTTTGCATCTTTCTTAGACAAGATGCCTCTAGAGGTAAAGTTCATGGAAGTGATGGTCGCATGGGTACTTGACAAAATCCTCATCCCGAGGTTTCTAAAGAGTCGCGCCATGAGGAGCAGCAAGATCAGCAGGGTGATGAGGCAATTCCACAATTAGTTAATGTGCTTCAAGAGCTTCTTGGTCATTTGGGACCGAGACAGGAGGAGGATCAGCAGGAGTCTCGTCATTGGACGCCAAGATAGAGTTGAGTATCAGGAGCGAGGGAGGGAGTGTTCGCATTCACCTCAGAGGAGAGTTGATGTTGTTCTAGATCAGGATGCGAGTGCAACTAGTCACATGAGATATCTTCTTAGGTCTCGTCCTCCCACTTTTGATGGTTCTAGTAGTGGTATGGAGGAGGAGACTTGGATTTTAGATATGGGTAGGTTCTTTTTCTATGCATCTATATAATAGTAACACCAAGTCTAGGTGTACGATCATGCATCTTTGTGATTTTGCTTCTACATGGTGGCATATGGAGGAGAAGAAGTTGCATTTGGATATTGCAACAGTATCTTGGGAGTTGTTTCTTAAGCAGTTTAGTGCTCGATTCTTATCAGATCATTGGAGGCAGAGAGAGGTAGATGAGTTTAATGATCTAAGGCAATAGAATATGATACTGGATCAATACAATCATAATTTCTTTGAGCTTAAGCAATACGCTAGGATCGCAGATGATGAGGACATGTTGATTCAATATTTTGTTAGAGGTCTTAGCAATCGCATTAGTGGTGGGGTTCAGATTCTCGAGCCTAAGACCATGGAGGTAGTCGTGGAGAAGGCATGGTTCGTTGAGGAGAACCTTATAAGTTTGGCATTAGGAGGTGTGTCAGGCATGCAGATGATTAGTGGTCCAACTTCAAGATCCATTGCGAGGGGTGCACAACTGTAGTCTTTTGGAGTTACCAGGAGTTATCCTTCTTCTTTTTGGAGTAGTCAGCGATTCCAGAAGAAGTATCCTCAGAGTTTTGTAAGTGGTCCTAGGTCACAGGGTGATAGGAGTCACAATAGGTAACATGGTAGGCGATCTATTCCTTCTCATCCAGCACAGGGTTCTCAATAGTTTTCTAGCAGAGGTAGTGTTTAGCAGCCCAGTGTGCCTCCAATGAGCAAGGGATTCCATAGGAGATATTGTTTATCTTGTGGTCATATAGGCCATATTGCTATTCATTATCCTCAGAGGTCTATTCAAATGTCAAGACAAAGACCAGCTACTTCTGAGCCTACAGTTGGTGATGCAGGGAGATCTCATCATGTGTTTGTGGCGGTCAATAATTGTCAGGTTGAGCACCAAGCTACATTTGTTCAGACCACGGGTGAGATAGGTGGTATATCTTGCTCAGTATTATTTGATTCATCTGCTTCAAATTCCTTCATTTATCCATCTGTAGTAGAGCGATTGTTGTGGCAAATCAAGATGATAGGTGGCAGGTTGAGTTGGCTACAAGGTCCAAGGTGGCAATAGATTCCTTTGTGCATGGTTGTGCGTTGGATTTGGGAGTATGTACCACCTCAATGGATCTTCGTGATCTCTCTTTGGTTTCCTATGGTGTTGTGCTCGGCATGGATTGGCTTGAGGCTCATCAGGATAGGATTGATTGTTGTGGTAAGAGGGTGCAGTGTCTTGATGATAGTGAGAAGAATGTGGAGATAGTGGGTATACAATGACCTATTTCTCTTTGCATGATTTCTGCTATGTAGATGAAGCATTGTGTGCGATAGGGTTTCAGTTGTTTGCAGTGAGGGTAAATGATTTGGATGAAGGATGGGATCGTAATGATCTCTTTTGTCATCATCCCATCCTCCAAGAGTTTTCAGATGTGTTCCATAGCCACATTCTAGGTATGCCACCCAAGCGTGACTTTGATTTTTGGATAGAATTGGTTCCTGAAGCTAAGCCTATACCTAAGGCTCCCTATCGGATGACTACTCAAGATTTGAGTGAGTTGAGGTTCTAGTTGGAGGATTTGCTAGCTAAGGGATTCATTTTTCCTAGTGTTTCCCCAAGGGGAGCACCTGTGTTGTTTGTTAAGAAGGATGGATCTCTTTGCTTATTCATTTATTATAGGCAGTTGAATAAGGTGAGGATGAAGAATCATTATCCTTTGTCGAGGATTGATGACCTCTTTGATCAGATTAAGGATGCCAAGGTCTTCTCCAAGATAGATCTTAAGTCAGGGTATCAACAATTGCAGATTCATGAGGTAGAAATTTATCGTACATTATTCTGTACACAATATGGACATTATGAGTTTACAGAAGTACCATTTGGGCTTACTAATGCTATCGTCAATGTTCATGAGCTTGATGAATGGAGTCTTCAAGACTTATCTCGACAAGTTTTTCTTGTATTCCTGGATGATATAATGGTGTATTCGAAATTAGTGGAGGAGCATGAGGAGCATATGAGGCAAGTTTCATGGTGTCTTCACAAGAATTGGTTGTATGCCAATATGGCGAAGTGTGAGTTATTTTAGACTGAGGTTAATTATCTTGGCCATGTTATTTTAGGTGAGGGTATCGCAATGGATCCCTCTAAGATTCAGGCTATTATGGATTGGCCAACACACACTAATGTGGGTGAGGTTCACAGTTTCATGGGCCTTGTAGGTTATTATTTCTAATTTGTTTAGGGTTTCTTGAAGATTTCTCATCCTATTACTTCTCTTTAGAGGAAAGGGAAGAAGTTCATGTGGTCATATCAGTGTGAGAAAACTTCTCAAATCCTTAAGGAGTGTTTGACTAGTGCACCTATTTTAGCAGTGCCAAATCCCTTAGGTGATTTTGTGGTGTGCACAGATGCTTCTTTTGAGGGTTTAGGAGCAGTTCTTATGCAGAATGGTCGTGTGATAGCATATGAGTTGCGTAAACTCAAAGATCATGAGTTGAATTATCCTACTCACAATTTAGAGTTAGTGGTGGTTATGCATGCTTTGGTGAGATGGAGGCATTTCCTTTTTGGACATCAGTTTGAGCTGCATAGTGATCATCGTAGTTTATAGTACATCTTCACACAACCAAACTTGAATGCTAGGCAATGATGTTGGATGGAGTTTCTTTGTGAGTACAATTTTGAGGTGAAGTATATCTAGGTTAAGGAGAATGTGGTGGTAGATGCTTTGAGTTGTAGGAGGCATGAGTTTTTAGTGTTGAATCTTAGCATGGATTTGAAGAGTCGGATTCTCAATGTGTTTCCTTTAGATGTTTGGTACGAGGAGGTTAGCACAGAGATTATTTTAGAAAGAGCCCTTGAGGGGAGGTATGCAGGTTATTCATTAGAGTTGGATGGTCTTCTTTTTCATATGGGAAGTATTTATGTTCCACCTTCACATGGACTTTGAGCTTTCATCTTGTCAAAGGATCATCATGCACCTTACTCGTCGCATCCACGTGTCAAGAAGATGCACGCAGATTTGCGACAGTTATATTATTGGGCCGACATGAGGAGAGATATAGCAGATTTTGTGTCTTGTTGCTTGGAGTGTCATGGAGTGAAGGAAGAACATCAACATCTAGCAGGTTTGTTGTAGGTGAACCTAGTTCAAGATTAGAAATTGTTAGTTCTGATACCAATTGTTAATAAGATGAGAGGGGGGGGTGAATCATACAAACTTAATCTTCAATATATTCAACAGATTCAACCTCGGTAGCTTTAACAGATATATGTAACCAAAACTATAAAACATGTAAACTTAACAACACATAATCATAACAACACTCATAACACCAGATTTAACGTAGAAACCCAAATAGGGAAAAACCACTGTGGGATTTCGGACCCACTAAGAAATATACTCTTCTAGAGTATGCTCGGTTAAAAGCAAATCTTGTTAAAGATTACAAACACATTGCTAGATGTGACCCGGTTAAGGGATTTCCCTCAGATATGTTAGGATCTTCACCTTGTTAGAGGTGACCTTGTTAAAGGGTTTCAAACACTCAATCAGAATGTCACCTTGCTAGAGGATTTACAAATAAGACTGTTAAGTCCACTTGGTTAAGAGAAATTTTGTCACTTACAAATAAATAACAGTAATGAGTATGTCTGCAACTTTGCATCTAAAATGCTAAAGCGGATTCTTATTTGCTCAATACAATCTAGTCATAGGACTTATCTTGTCCCTTTGCTGGGCTCCTTACTCTGTTATTCAAACAGGTCTTCAAGCTTCTGTGCTTGGTAATCACTATGTAGCATCCATGTGCTTACACTTGCCCGCATACATTGTTTATCAACAGTTCCTTATTTATAAACAATTTGCTAACCGCTTAATCTCTTTGATCACATTTCCCATGATCAATCATAGCCATCAGATCTTCAATCTTGACCAGGTTCAATGTATCCTTCAATCTGAAAACGTTTTACCTCGCCTTGGAACTTGCATACATTTCTTGGAACTTGTGCTAGGGTATTGTGGTTCAACCTGAGCTGTAGATCTTCCTGTCGATCTTCCATTGCCATAGATCCTTAACAAACTTCATACACATTGTATCAATCATTTAATCATAACCAGCTCATCAGCTTCTAGCATTAAATAACACATGCATTCATCCAATGCATTTTGTTATTACTCGGTTGCAACTCGGTAAATACTAAACTTCACTTGGTAGACATTTTGCCTTCATTAACCGATAGCGATAACCTTAGGGTTTACCGACTAGGTTCCTTGCTCGGTAACATAGTATAGTATTAACCTTACAAACAATAGCATATGTAGGATATCAAAACAATCTAAACAACATGATCTCATCATTGTCTAACTCGGTAATAGTTGCCCATTGAATAACTTATTCCTCCCCTTATTCATCACATTCTTTCTGTGTCTTTTACCGACATCTTAATTCTCTTCAAGACATACTTCTTAAGATATGGCAACATCATACTAAATCAGAAAATCAATTTCTTGACATCAATGACAAAATAATATTGTGAAGACAATAAACATCCTTAATCAGTTATATCCATAATTATCAACAACCTTCTCAATATCCTAATTGAAATGCCAACAATCTCTTATTGTCTATTATAATGCCAATAGAAATGGGACATCATATATATAAATTTTATTGTTGGATTGTCTATGTCTTCTCGTTATCATGATGCTATCATGGTCATCGTTGATAGGTTGACCAAGGTGGCACACTTATCTCCCATTTCTTACACAACAACGATAGTAGCTCAAATTTTCATGGAGAATATAGTGAGATTGCATGGTATTCCTTGTTAGATTATATCTGATTGTGATCCAGTGTTCACTTCAACATTGTGGAACTCTCTTTAGCATGATTTAGGAGCTTAGCAAAACTTCAGTTTAGTGTATCATCCCGAGACAGATGATCAGGCTGAGAGGGTTAATTAGGTTTTGGAGGATATGTTGTGGATGTATGTCATGGATCAGCAGTCTCGTTGGCAGGATTACCTCTATTTGGTGGTGTTTGCATACAATAATGGATATCACAGTTCGATTGGTTTATCTCCTTTTCAAGCATTGTATGGGCGACCATGTCGTACTCCTTTGATTTGGGATCATTTGGAGGACAAAGTGCTTCTTGGTTCAGAGATGTTGTTGGATATGGAGCACCAAGTGTCACATACTAGAGAGCATTTGATAGCAACATAGGATAAGCATAAGAAGTATGCAAATGCTCATTGTGTGGATAGGCAATTTTCAATGGGTGACAAGGTGTTTTTGAGGATTTTTCCACGAAATAGTATTATCCATTATGAAAAAGGCTCTAAGTTGGCACCTCATTTTATTGGATCATTTGAGATTTTGGAGAGGATTCGTCTTGTGGCTTATCGCCTTGCCTTTTCAACTAGCTTGTTCTGAATCCATGATGTGTTTCATGTATCTATTTTGAGGCTATATTATCCTGATGTGACACATGTTTTGGATTGGAATGCATTGCAGGTAGAGGATGGGAAACTTTCTTTAGAGCCTGTGCGCATTCTTCAGTGTCGAGGGTTGACCCTCAGGGATCGAGACATAGAGCAGGTAAGGGTCCAATGGGACCCGAATGATGATTCTTCAGTGACTTGGGAGGTTGACGCACAGATGAGAGAGCTTTACCCCTATTTGTTCTCAGGCTTCCAAGAGTAAGCCTAGGCAAAGGGGGGGAGGATGTAGTGTCCCTCCTGAATTCACCTTTTGATTTATGCATTCATAGACTTATCTAGACTCTTATGTAATGTTTTGATTCATGCCTACGACTCTGTCTATATCTCAGATGCTTATCGATGATGTGAAACATTTCATATGGACATTGATATATAATTACTTATGTGGATGATGATATTTATCTTTGATTATTATGATGATGGATTTGTATTCGATGATCTATATGCACTTGCTAATCTAGATGGATTATATTGTTTATGAGATTATGATGGCATCTTGTCTATGCTAACCCCACTTGGTGATTATATTGGATGTGATGATGCTATGATGTGTGTGACTAACTTACTGCTATATTCGTGATAGGGATGAAGTCATACCACTCACTACGAGCATGATATGATGTTGTGATTCTCTATCACTTTCTTAATCATTTATGATATATTATTGTTGTATAAGTTGTATTGTGGCTATTGGTCGTTGTAGGATTGCAAGTACTCGACATCAACTCCACCTGGTCTCACAGGTCTGAGTGTGTCTTTATCCCAATGGCAAGTTGATCGAAGATTACATAAGTTCCCTCTACACATTCTAGGCTTAAGTTGTCATCCTCGTCAGTTGAGTACCTTAACATAAGTCGCGATGTTAGTACCTTGAGTTGTGGTCGTCTTGTGGCGTTGTAAGTATTTGATTATTAATAACTATTTCATATAGTTTAAATAAAATTAAATTAATGTTTAGCTTTGATATTTGATTGGGTGATTTATTAAATTTTTTTATTAAAGTTTAATTGATCTAATGGGCTATATTTAATTGGTGTGTTTATATTTATTTAATTGATTTAATGATTTAGTGTTTAATTAATTATTTATTTATTGTTTAAATATTATTTCTAATGTTATTGTGATTTTATATTTAATTATATGATTATTATTTATATAGCCCCTTGATTTAATTATTATTGGACTTTGAGTTATTATTTATTTTATTGGGCCTTGATTTAATATTTGATTGTTATTGGTTAGTTATATTATTATTATTCTCTTCTTACTAATTGGGTAAATAAATATTATAAATCTTACCTACCCTATATTCCTATTGGCTGAGATTTGGGGGTAAGTAAATAATATTACATTTGATATTATATTTCATGAGCTGACATGTTCTATACTTTTTGTTTGAAATCTATTTATTTGGTTATTTGAGCATTTTGTCGAGTTAGCTTCTAGAATTGGAATTACTTGCTGCATATTGGAGATTTTGGTTGATTGGAGCTTGCTTGGATTTGGCTTTGTGGGAATTTGGATTTTCTTTTCTTCAGCTTTCATTTTACCATTACTTCTAGTTTTCTAGGTCACTTGAATTTACCTTCCCATTGCAATTTTGTTTCGGCAAAGATTGTTTTCCCTGTGTTTAAGAAAATCTTGAATGTGGAAAGGAGGAAAATGTTGTTGTTATAAGAATCGATATAGTATCATTTATATATTATATCATTTGGGGAAAAACATTTGTATATGTATTTTAATTAATTGTTGATGTATCGTTGTGAACAACACTATGACTATTTTGTGATTGTCATGGCTTGTTGTGAATTCTCATCTTGGTCCAGGAAGTGTGGAATTGATTTTCCATTTTGCTATGTGCGTATGGGATGATTGTTTTCCCTGATCAAAGCCTTTATTTGGTTGTTGAGTGTCGACTCTCTGTGTCTTTTCGTGAGTTTCCTGTGGTATTTGGGATTGAATTTATATGTATACTTTGATTGAATTGTTGAGATTTCCTCTTGTTCCTTGCAATATATTTGTGTTGGCTTGATGATGATTTTTGTAGTGGATGACTTCATGTGTTGTCATTGATGGCACATGTATACACACACATATATGTTCACATTGTCATAGTCATCTTAGTTAAGACAAACTGGTACTACTCCTAAGTCTTAGTATTGCAAAACCGGTAATATATGTATAGATAAGTCCAATCGGTTTTGAGGGTGTCTAAATGGTATATGTAGACAACCGGTATATGCAGGAATGTCATGACACTAGTTTGGAGATACTGCGGAGATCATCAAAGAGGCAAATGGAGGACAATCGATCTATGAGTTGGAAGAGGTTAACTCTTAACCTGTATCGATGTTCCAACCAGTTTCACTGATTGTGTGATGAGTTATCACCGGTCGTGATGAGTTATCTCTAACCGATAGATTTGGCGGCAATCTATTGTGTTATATTAGATTGTCCAGATACAGTGCACCTAGGGAATTGTGATGAGGTTCCTGAGCCGACATGAAATCTAGTGTCTATATAATGACATTGTGATTAACTATTTTAATGATGCGAGATAGAAGTGTTAAGTTGTTGTGACTTATTGAAGGCGTTGCAGAGTATGTTGGTGATGCAGTTATGAGTAAGCAGAAGAGGATCTATTCAAGAACAATGTGCTACTTCTAGATCACACCACCTATTGTTTTCTAATCACTACAATAGTCAAATCCCCTAACCGGGTAAGCTCTAACAAGCTTCATTGTACAAATCCTCTAACCAGGTGATCCATTAGTTTGGATTTCAAATCCTCTATCGAGGTTAGTCCTAACAGGGTATAGCTCCTAACAGGGCTTTGGGATCTTTAACAGGATTCGATCCTAGCAGAGCACTTTGTAGACCTTACGGTCAGTTACCTATTACTGCAGATAGTTAACTTGTGAGTCCCATCTCACCGTGGTTTTTCCCAGTTGGGCTTTCCACGTATAAACGCTTGTGTTATGGTGGATGTTTTACTTGTTGTGGATGCTTTAATATCATTTTGGATTGCGTGCATAGTATTAAGTAAACTAGTTAACTGTATTTACCAGTTTGTGTTTAAAGTAGTATTGTTTTTGTTGTCACTGATTCACCCCCCCCCCCTCTCAGTGCTTTATAAGTCTATTAATTTGTCATTTCATTCTTTCTGGGTTGATTTTGATTCTTGTTATAAGCCTTATGTATTTTTCTCGATAGTGTCAAAGTTTTTACTTTCATTGTTTGAGCCTTAATGGTAAATGCACTAAAATTATGAAAGCGCTAATACTTTTGTCATATGTGCTGAAAGAATGAGTTGCACTATTGTTTTGGTAGTATGCGCTAAGCTGCATCTTAGAAGCACTACAAAATGTTTCAAAAGAATTGTTTCATTAGTCATATGCACTGCAGAAATGGTCAAATGTGCTATTTAGTTCTGCAGAAGCATCATTTTGCTTTATCTTATGTATTTTAATGATTTTGGCTTCTGTGTCGAATTCTCTCAATTTTGTTCTGGTACAAGAGGCATTTATTTACCTTCTTGTGTTTCTCAAAGTTGATAATTGAGCAGTATTGGTTATTTTATTATTGTTTTGAGCTCCGGCAAGAGGTACAATGTCTTGTTGTTCGTTTGTCTCTAGCAAGAAGGAGTTTGCCTTGTTGTAGAGGTTGAAATGTATGACTCCAGCGAGATCGTTGTTGAGGATTTGATTTGTTTATGCATGGTTGGGAAAGATGGCGTTGCATTGCCTTGTTTATTATTTGGTTTTGGATTATGGGTTGAGGCTGTTGATTTAGGTTTGCATTATGGTTTTTGTTTATGTTTCAGATTTGCATATGTGCATGTTGATGTTATTTGTGTTTCATTTTGTCTGAGATTCCCTATTGTTATTGTTATTGTTATTTATGTTACCCTAAAGGTCTTGGAATATTGTTAGGGGAGTGGGCTTTCATGTGATGACCAGGGTCATGAGAGATAGGCTACTAAGAGGTTCCTGGTAAGGATGCTTAGAGTCTAGACCACCAGAGCACATTGAAAGTTTTTCTTGTTTAAATAAGTGATAACATTAATAATTAATTAGATAGGTTGGCTAATTAGGATTCATCTAATAAGATAATAATTTGGTTGAGCCCCAATGCTTAGTCCTAGGGAGGATGTTTTAGGATAAGCTTGGGAAGGATATTGAGATGGAAAACCAAACTCCCTTGATCTATTATAAGTTGAGACGGTTCCACATGTCTATTAGGGTTGATATTCCCCTTCTTTGTGAGGATAGCATGCAGTGACATGTCTATCAGGGTGTGGCTTTTCCCGTCTATGTGAGGATAACATGTGATGACACTCCACTCCTACATGTGTCCTTGGTCCTTGTTCTTTATGTCATGGTTTTGGTATGCCTCTGGGAGTTTCTATGTTTATGATTAGCCTTGTGGTGTGAATTGCTTATTTCATTTGGTTTCTTGTTGTGGATCTTTAGTTGTTGAGTTCTCGTTGGTTGTTAGGTGTCAGCCTAGATCTAGAGTGTATGTGGGACCTCATGTCATCTTCTAGCATGGGGGGTGATTCTTTTGGTTCCACATGGTCAGGTGGTTGTTTGTCTTCTTCCACTGGGATGTTCTTCGTTGGATTCTTTTATGTGTGGATGTGGATTCTTATCTCTTTAGCTTATAGATGGATAGTGTAGCATATAGATATACTTGATTCATATGGCATTATGTATTTGTATATTTCGCGAGATCATGGTATTTATAGTTGAGAGATATGCTCCTTGATGTAAAAAGAATAATGTATATGTATTGGTAGTTGATGTATTAGGATATAGTAATAACTCTTGTAGTAGGACATATTGATATATCATGTTGTATCTTGAATATTGAAATTATTAATGAGAATAATGTGATTGGTTCTATTGATGTGCAGTTAGTATCATATGGAAGTTTTTTGTGTTAAAAGAAATGGGTTAGTAATGTGTTAGATCATATGGGAAAAGAGTAATGATGTAAGATGATGATTAAGTAATTGGGGTTAGGAACATTTGGTTTGGTGCTTTTAAAATGAGACTAAAGGGGTTTAGATGGTATTTGCATTATTAGTAATTGCATTCATGATAGATAGATTAGAGAATGAACTTATATGTATGTGCATGGAAGAGTACCTGGCAATTGTGTTAGGATGCAGCGGATTGTAGTGGTAATCATGATGATATTGCTTACGGTGGTGCTATAAGTAATGGCGTTGAGATACCATAGGGAAGATGAATGTTGAGTTGTGTTTATTTCTACTTGTGTAATGAGTTTTATGATTATTCTTTTATGTTCATGATGGATATGTGTATATCATGTTACTAGATGTTAGATACATACGAGTAAATGGATATATGTGTTGTATTAGATGATGTTTTTTAAAAAAATTATCTCTATTTACATGTTAGTTAGTTTTATTTCTCTAGGGTATTTTGGAAGGCATTACATAAAAAGAAAATAAAGTGCTTGAAAATCCCTAAAAAGCAAATAAAGTGCTGAAAAATCCTTTAAAATCAAATAAAGTGTTGAAAAAATCACTAAAAATCGAATACAATCCTGAAATAATCCAAAACAAATTGCAAAATTTCCTAAAATAATTCCAAAAAAAATCATTAAAATATCTTGAAATAATCCAAAAAAATCATAAAATGTCCTAAAAAACGCAACAAAAAAATCAAAAAGCTCAAAAACCCCTAAAACTAAAAAACATAAAAAAATCCAAAAACAATCATTTATTTCCTTTCATTAATAAATCGACCCTTTTATACATAGACAAACATTTGAAAAGATGTCCAACAAAAACATGATAAACATTGTTCTAAACAAATCACGCATCTACAGATGAACTATTCAATCAATCAAGCTTTCAAACTAATCCAAGTGTCATATCAATCAAACAACATCAACATTATCGGTTCTTTTGTCAACATTATCATGGGTCTTATACATGATGTGGTATATTTGAAACCAGACTGTATCTTGTCTTAGATGGGGGATTGCATTCCCTATAACCAGACAGTGTGATCGTCCTATCACAACATCATCATTTTTGACGAGATCAAAATGGTTGTTTGAATTTGTGAGTCTTGTCTTTTATTGATTTATCTTAGATCATGTTCCTATTTTACTTGATGATGTCACTGATTGATTTAGAGTGGCCAGGATGGCTCATGGTCTTTCTTGTTTTTCATTTTCTGTTTATGGAGTGTTTTTGTAACATTCTGGGGCAAGTATGTCTTGGGTGTCTATGGTGGCATGTCCACATTGTGGCTATCACACATACCTCAACCTTTGACACACTTCTTGTCTTCAAATGTTTTAACACATTCCTTATCTATGATTTGTCTATTTTATGCAAAGCGATTGTATTATCAACCTGACCTTCGTTGCCATGGTGTGTCGCATCCATTTTGTCATATCAAATAAAGGTTCTCACCTACTCTTTTGCATTTGTGAAACCATGTTTTTCTTCACCACTAATTCTTCTTCGTCTGATTTCTTCTTACTAACGCTTCTTTTGTCAGTCCTTGCAATCAGTTTGATCTAGTACTCTAGTACTCCAAAAACATGTTGCATCCTACATTATTTGGTTAGTAAATACACATATCATCATTATTCATTACATTGCATAAAAACCAAAATAAAGCATTTGCATAACATCATTATTCATTGCATCTCATAAACCATCAGAAACCACAAGTACATATTTCATTCATTACATCACATGTAATGTACATAAAGCATCCATACATGACATCATAAACAAAGATGCAATGCATATCATAACAAAGTTGTATATCATATCATCTATGTCAAAAGTTTCAGTATAAAATCATACTATTTGTCCTAGTATGGCTCGTAGGCTAAGTACATAATAACAAAGATGTCTACATCATAATCAGAAAATATTTACCTATCATAGTGTGCTCCATCTGTCCTCCTGATCTCTATCTTGTCTCGAGTATGAAGCTCCTCTTATCCCTGATTGTGGTTGTGGTGGTCGCCCTAGTTCAATCACTCCCATGTTGCTGTGTCCTTTGAGAGCATGATCTGCTCTTTGTCCTAGACCATGACCGTGACCAATAGGATGGTGCTCTCTGCTCAGGTGTGTTGCCAATTAACACTCATTAGGTGGATATTGATGCTTGATTTATGGTTTAGGGTTGTCATTGATGGAAACTCTCCTTATAAATCCTATCTGGTAATCATGGATTTTGATATCCAGAAGTTATAATGGTCCGGTAACCAGTCATTTTGCCTCCTGCAATTTAGGTTGAGTAGTGCAGTTTTGGTCTGGAAGCTTTCTAGTGATTGCGGTGGTGAGATTTGTGTATGGAGTGATAGGGCCGACTTGTGGAAGTATTTTTAGCATCATTTGATGGATCCACATACGTTTTGGTAATCCGATTCAAGATGACTCATGATTACACGTTACATCAACAGTCCAACTTCATAAATGTTTATGAATGGTATGAAGTAATATGAGTGAATAGTGATCAAGAATCCCTTTTGGTGCAGTTTCACCTGTGCATTCTTGATCTAGTAGTTGACTGAGACAGAAAACAGAGCAGGGTTTCAGAAGAGATACAGTCAGAGTTTTGCATTTAATCGAAACTCATCCAGACATAGTTAGATACTGTTTTGGAGTTAAATCATTGTAATTGATATGTAAAGCAATGAGCCTTCTGGGGTTGTAGCCCTTATTGTAATTGAGTTGTAAGCTCTAGGAAGTGTGCCTGAATGCTTGTGCATTCTCCTTCATGTAATATTGTTTTGCTACTAGCCATAGTAGAATAATATTGTGGGTTCAAATCCCACCATGGTTTTTCCCATTTGGGTTTCCACGTAAAAATCCTAGTGTTATGATTTTGTGGCTAATCATCTTGTGTTCATGCATTTTATTTTCTTGCATTTGCTTCCGGTTGTCTGATATTAAGTTTGGAAGTTTATTTGTCAGTAGATCACTGATCCAGCCCCCTCTCAATGATCCCTGATTTCAACAAGGTGGAACTGCACTCTCATACAGCATACTCCAATGTTACATCTCCTCACCTAACTCAACCAACATCTAAGCCATCTCTCACAAACTGGTGTCTCTGGTCGAGTTGATGAACCCCCACATGGCCTCCTCTGATCTCTGAGCCTGGGATACCGCTATGTCTCGAGAATCTATGATACTAGCTATCTCTATTGCGTACATATCCCTCTCAGCTATGTATCTATATTTGTTTTTTGCTAACTGATCCCTCTCGGTCCTGAACTACTCTCACTCAATCCTCAACTAGTCCCTCTCTAGCCGCAAGTCAGCAATTTGTCGCTCTAACAATGTAATGTAATCTCGCTAACTGCTCATAGTAGCCCTGTATATCTGCAGATCCCCGATCTGGTCTACGTCATCCTCAATGGATATTATCCTGCAATGGCTCATCCTCTACCTGATCCATTTGTACCTGCATACGACTCTCGACCTCCTCTCCCGCATCCTCTTCATCCTCCTTGTCTCCCTCATCATCATCCTCCTTGTCTCCCTCATCATCATCCTCCTATCTCCTAGGTACAGGAACATTTGGATCTGTAAGTGGTATCAGACGATGTGCAAAACATTGGTCTATTGAACACTAGATGTCACTGAGAGGGGGGATTAATCGGTGATTTCCCAATCTTTTCCCTTTTCTATCCTATGTGTATATATCGGTTAACTGATCTAACATAGAGCATACATAGTGGTTAGATGGGAGACTAACACAAATGCAACCACACATAAAAGGGACATCTCATAACACCAAATGTACAAGAAAAACCCAAGATGGGAAAAAACTCGGTGAGAAGTGTTGTTGGAGACTACTGCTCCAATCTAGGCTCACAATGAAAACCTCGGTTACAACATTTAGGGCATCAACCCAAGGAGTACCACACCTGCTTTAGGGTACCAACCCAAGGAGCACCAACCCTTGCACTGAGCTCCAACTCAATGATCTACAATGAATATAATCAATTACAAAAGTAATAGCCTTGTTACAAAAGAACATTGTAACTCTTATCCAAGTCTCTCCACTGGTTCTCCTCTCCCCAATTCTCTGTCGAGTTTTTGCTCACCCTCTCACTGTTGCAACCTTATCTCCTGCTGCAACTAACTCTCTATTGCAACCTTATCAGTTCAGCCTCTTCTTATTCTTTGCCGGTTCTGCTCTCTGACGGTTCTCCTTCCTATCTGTCGCACTGTTGCCGATCACCACCGGTCTTCTTCACTCAGTCAGATATCCACTATCTGATTATTGTCGGTTCTCAGCTTACCGGTTCTTCACTGCAATCAATTGTAGCTCTTCTCTGTCGGTTCAGTCACCACTGGCTAACTTCTCCGTTAGACTTAATGGCAGGCTATCGATTGCCTCACTCTTGTCGGTTGTGCTCTTCAGACAGATTCTCTCTCACACAATCAGTCTCTTCTCTGATTGTCGTTGAGCACTTGATTGATTTTCTCTCTCATGCAGCAGCACCAACTACATCTTTGGCTCGCACTCTTAAATCCAGATTTTCTCGCCTAAACGTTGGTTTGAACATTGCCACACTAGGGTTTCCACCATGCACTGAATTTGCATCCGATCTGATCTCTGATCATCGTGACATATCATATCTAATCAGATATCATGTCCTTGATTGATGATCAGCACTCCATCAATGAGCATCGCCATTTTGTTTACCTTGTGAATTACGTCTTCTCTCTTTAGTCAATTGTAGCATGATTTTCGGCCTTTTATCTGATCAATCATGTGTGTGATGTGGTTTCCTTCACCCTATTCGATCTACAAGATCAGTTTGTGTTGGATCTATCTTGTTTCCTTCATCTCAAGCCGCAATCCTCTATCATCAACCCATGAAACACGCTATCGACATTAATGTCAACCCGTCACCACCTACCTCACCAACAACACTTCACCGACCTGTGCATGCATGCCACTTCAACTCCACGTGGTCCGTTTGTCGGCATCCACCTTTGCTAGGTCTTTTGTGTCGGTCCAGACAAGATCACCGACCAACCACACAATCAGGTTCATCTACCAGTTCACAAACCCTGTCGGTTATACCCTAACCGGTTTGCCATCAACCTGGCACTTTGCTTCTATTATGGGGGAACACTCAAACCGGTCAGCACACTTACCAACCTTCCTCATGCACATCTTCAACAGATGGGAGCCTTTTGCATCTGTACTTTGTCAGCTTTGCCGATGGACATACTTATCGGTAACCACCTTGATGACACCATGTCATCAACCTTCATCAAACTCCATATGTCTGCATCTGTGGCAACACCTTTCTCCATCTTTAATTTGGTTGTGCTTCAACCATTCCCTTTTTCTTCATCAACTTGTACATCATCTCAACCGGTTTATCAAGGTGACAAACCCATTCTTCCTTCTCTGTACCGACAACTCATCATGTATGCCCTTGCAGATTCGGTACACGTCCCTAATCTCATGCACCTAAGGCAACG
The DNA here is from genome assembly GCF_030272615.1 of Cryptomeria japonica. Taxonomy (NCBI): domain Eukaryota; kingdom Viridiplantae; phylum Streptophyta; class Pinopsida; order Cupressales; family Cupressaceae; genus Cryptomeria; species Cryptomeria japonica. The sequence continues at coordinate 587,190,187 of NC_081414.1, read as the reverse complement.
TAGTGTTTCACCAGTCGATCTGGTGTGAGCCTTTAAACACTTGCCTTTAACTCTTTTGTCTTATCTCGGAGAACTATGATGCATTCAATGCATAATAGGAGATAAGCTTCACTTACCGATGGGAGTGGATCCTTGTTATCTGCATTTAGCAATGCACCATTATGGCTTCCTTGTCTGAGTAGACATATCCTCAAACAGGCACATACGATCCGGTTGGGCACATTCATTGTCAGTCATCTCTTCATATGGTGACTCCATCTTTGTCCGATGGGAGTCATGTTGTTTGACATCCACACAGCATACCAGTTGCCTGCACATACTTCACCTCCGGTGTTGATGTGAATTGTTGGAACATTCCTCCTCTTCATCACAGTCAACATCCCAACAACTTTCCCTCTTACAGATGTCATCATTTACCGGTTGTTATATCATACCGATCTCCAATCTATATCTTCAACACAAGTCAAACACTAACTTGTGTATCGGTGACTCCAATGGTCATTATGTTGAATGGCATTCTCTTCCTTACCGGTTACCTGCTAATCTAGGTGATATCAAAGACATCACATCTGATATGCATCAATGACAATACTGCACATACATCTCCCATATCGGTTGCCATCCTATACCGATTGACATCAATGACAACACAATGCCAACATGGTCATACTCCTCTAGCATGCCTGTATCTCCGTCAACTGATCCCCAATCTCATTGTCTGGGTTGTAACTGTGAAAAATCTACATATACTATGTGAGGTTGTATCACTCTACCCCATCGTCTAACCTCCCTGACTAATCGAGAAAAATATGTTGTCCCTATGGGAATATCGTGTTGCTCCTCAAGTTGTCGTCTGACTCTATCTGGAAAATGCAGCTCTTACACTCTCTGGCGGTTCATTGAATGCCCTACTAAGTATCTCTCCTATCTGCAATACGATAGATGATCCTCATCCTCTAACTATCTAAGGTAGTCTTTGTAAGGTCTCTATATGAACTCCCTTAGTCTATCTATCTCATGATGCCAATATAATGTGTACTTGAATGGACCCCGGCTCAATGCACTTTTGTAACAATATACATAAGGTTGGTCTGGTATCACCTGTCTGTCAGCAATCGGCCTGAACACTGCTATGTTCTCGAAAGAACATACTTGGAGCAATGTAACCCCACAACTGAGAATTTGTACTCTCTGATATGTTATCTAATGCAACTAAAAGTACAACATGCCAAGAATGCATGGTCCCCATGCATACATGGTTCTCTTTGTACACATCCGCTCAGGAACTCTTCCCCATCCAATAGGGAAATCATGCCTTCATTTGTTTGTTGCTAGTAGACATGCTATAACCACAACAATCATGACATACCATCTATCGAACTCTGCTGCCATGGTCTCCCATTGGATCTCTTGCTTCATGGCCTCTATGTCATCTGGCTTGCACTCGAATATCCTGCATAAGGAGTCTATACCTGTTGAGGGATTGTAAATCACCCTCTCCCCATGAATAGGAATGCAAAGGATGTGACATACATCCTCTAGAGTAACTGTAGCCTCGTCAGTAGGGAGATGGAAGGATGAAGTCTTTGCGTGTCATTGCTCTACTAACATAATGAGAAGCCTTGTATTTGCCCTAATCTTAGGCATATAAGTGATGTAATGAAATCCTAGTTCTCCTAGTGTGTCTTTGTCTATAGTCCTCAACCTATGTCGTAGCTCAAAGCAGTCTAGTCTATTATCACGGGTTATTAATGGAGACTGATGCATCTACATCAACATCGGAGCATTAATTTGTCAGTTTTACGGTTTCTTCCTAGTGTCTGCATTTCATCATTTTGAGTACAAATTGAGTGCATTCCTATCTTATCCTATCTCATTTACATCCCCTATTCCTTAGGACCCCTATCGGCTTGATCGCCTAACCCTCAACCCATGCGATTTGTCCCCCCTCTAGCCTCATTCGCAATTGCGCTTGTGTCATCAACACAGGCACAAAATGTACATACACAGGCACAATTATTCCCTTCCCTCCCCAGAACATTCCTCGACATGTCATTAAAGTGTGTGCAATCGAGCAAAATTAACACATGGATTTTTGATGCCCTTAACCGTGGTCCTGCATCGTTTGGTCGTTTGAAGTTGCGTACATGTTCCCCAAAGTGCTTCGCCACTAGAATTTACACCATCCTTCTGTAGTCTCCTTAGTCTAGAGCTCCAAAAATTTCAAGTGTCTAGATGGACGTGCACCCTTCCCCAGTTGAATTGATCGCGGTATTTTGTACCTTGTAACACTTGTATCTTATGCATTTGATCTCTAAATTTTAGTTTGTTCAAACCAGTGGATTCCTATCGTCATTGTCTATTAATTGGCCTATTTTCTGGATTTTTCCGACCAATTCCTTGAGGGGGCATGCACATATACCTTGTTATTGTCTAGGGCATATTTTTGGATTGTTCTTTGAAACAACGCTCATAATCGCATTGTCTCAAAGAGGGGAAAAATGTAGGCATCTAAAAATGGTCAATGCTTTCTCTGTCATACTTTAACATGTCTATGTGACCTTATTTTAGGGTTTTTCACACTTATTAACATTTATTCTATATCGCACATTCGATCTTATCATTTTTCCACATTGTGTCCGTCTGCATTCTTTCCTATTTGATTTCAATTGTCTCACATTTTCAATTAGGTCTTGTCGATATCATTTTTAAATTGCAATCATTGATCGTGATCAGCCTATCATGTCAATTGGACATCATCAACCCCTACTCGGTGTCAAATTAGGGTTTTGCCCTATATATTTATCATTTTCAATCAATTATCAATCAATTTGGATCATTTTGGATCTCGTTCAATAGTCAATTTATTAGTCTCTTTATCAATTTTGATTGATTCGTCATCATTCTTTATCAAGTCAACCTTCATCAAATCGACCTTTTATCAATCTTTGATTGACTTATCATCGATCTCCATGTTCCTAGGGTTTGATGATTAATTCATTTAATCCTATTAACATTTCTCCTCTTTAGGTTAAGTGAATTTATTCATTTATTCTAAGCCTTTTATGTCACAATTAAATTATTATTTAATTGGCTAATTTGTTTCCTCTTTTGTGAGTTAACTAATAAATGAAAATTTATTAATTAATGCCTTTTTAATTTTCCTAATTTTCTAATTCATTTTTCTACCTAATTTTTCTCCTAACCTTTTCCACTAATTTATCCTCTAAATTGGGCTACTGTTTTTATTTTCAATCATGTCATAAATCATGAAGCTTTTTTCTCTCCATTTTGTCATCAATCAAAGAGAAAATTTTATGGGTAATTTGTCATAAATCAAGTGGCTATTTTCCCTCTCAATTTTATCATAATTGATGAGGACAATTTGCTCTCAATTTGTCATATTTTAACATAGCAATTTGTCATTCAATCATGTCATAATCATACCAAATTTCTAATTTGTTGCCCTTTTCTGATGCTCATCAATTTGCCCATAAATGGATTTCATTTCTTCATCAATCCTAACCACACTTTGAGTAACCTTATGTTGTGATTGTCATCTCATCATCCACTTTATTTTTCACTTGCATTTGTGTTTGTGGGTGAGATCCACATCTAATTTGAAGGAGAAAGAATAACAATGGAGAATCATGGAGGAAACACCTTGCGATGGTTTGCATTTTTGTTTTAGTGTTTTGCCTTCATTCTTTCATTGAGTGTATCAGGATTCAATTTCATAATCTTGTTAGGTTTGTGGTTGCCTAATTAGATGCTTTTGATGTTTATTCCCAAATTCCTAGTTACAGTAGTATGCATTAAATTATATATAATATAATTATATTTAGTATTATGTATAATTATATTTAGTATTATGTATAATATAAATTTGCACAACAAATTTTACAATTTTTAGAATTTCACATATTTTACAATTTATACATAGCACAAAAAACTATCTATTTATAATTTTTGCACAACACTAAAATATTTCAATCACATGGCATATTCTCCTAGAAAAACACCAAGATATCGAGATATCGAGTTACTTATTTTTTAGAAAAAAGAAACACAAAATGTTTACTCATCTAAATGTGACCTATGCTTACCAATTCACAAGTCAATGTCTTGCAATTGTATCGATGCACTTAAAATATATGCCTCAAAGAATAAGTGCAAGAATCTCAATCTTTATTTGTTGTTATTTTGAATCATCTTGTATTTATGTTGTTTATACCAAGTGGAGCTTGTAAAGTGTCTTTTTGAATCATCATGTGCTAAAAACGTTTTCTTTGCAAACTCTGGTATTGAAGCTATTGAAGCAACAATCAAATTTGCAAGGAAATAGAAAAGAGAAGTTATAGAGCTCATTTTGATAGTATATTCATATAATGTAAATATTAAATTTTTTAAATAACATTATCATTATTTTTTCTATTATATATTAGATTCTATATATAAATTATTAAATATAAATATAACATAATATATAATCTAATTTTTATATAGTATAAATTAAATTAATATGTATAAATGCAATACCTCTCTCTCTCTCCCTCTACCCCTATCACTCACTCTTTCTATATGTCTCTTCTTCTCCCTCATCCTATCCCTTCATCTCCCTCCATATCTATTGATTTATATCTCTCTCCCCTATGTCTCTAACTCCATATCTCTCTCTCACACACACTCCTTGATTCTCCTTACCTATTTTTATCTTTATACATCTCCCTCACTCACATGTATACTCTTGTTTCTCCCTCTTTATCTCTATTTTATTTCTCTATCTCTCCCTCTCCAAGTTATACCTATCTCTTTATCTCTCATTTCATCCCTCCCTCTCTCCCTATCACTCCCTCTCTCTATATCTCTCAAATCCTCTTTCCTCTCTACTTATCTCCCTCCCTCTCCCTTCCTTTCTAAATATATATATCATCTCTATCTATCTCCATGTCTCTCTTCACTCATATACACGCATTCCTTATTTCTCCCTCCCTATCTCTATCGCTTTGCCTCTTTCTATTACTTATCTTCATCACCTTCTTTATCTCTCACTCTTTCCCCTCTATATTTGTCTTTGTATCTCTCCCTCCCACTCTCTATCTATATCTCATTTTCTCTACCTCTCTCTCCTCTCACTTTCTATCCATATCTCTCTATCTCTCTCTCCCTAACCTTCTCTACATATTGAGCTATCTCCTCTTCTCTCCCCCTCCTCTCTCTCCCTATTTGCTTCTCCCCTATTCACTTCATCTCTCCCTCCATTTATCCTACTTTAAATATCCATCTCTCTATTTCTCTATCTCTCTCTCTTACTCTTCTCTCTCTTTGTATTCATATAATTCTCTACATCTATATCCATCTCTCTTTGTGTGTGTGTTTATTTGTCTCTTTTTAATCTCTTTTTCTCCATCTGCCTCTCTAAATATCATTAATCTCTATCTATCATTTTCTCTATATAACCATCTCACTCTCTCTCTACCTTCATATTTATCTCTATATTCCTCTCTCCCCCTCTATCTATAGGCATGTCTCCGTCTCTCCCCCTCTAATTATCTCTCCATCTCTCTCGCTTTATATATATATCTCTCCCTACCTCTCTCTACATATCACTTCTAATCTCTATCCATATCTTTTTTTATCTATTCATCTCTATCCCTCTCCTTATCTCTCACTATCTACCTCTCTCTATATCACTTCATATCTCTATCATATCTTTCTATCTCTTCATATCTCTCCCTCTATACATACATATATATTTATTTTACCTCCATCTATCCCTCTCTCCTATCTATCCCATATCTCTATTTTCTCACCCCTCTCTCTTTCTCTCACTTTTCCCTCCATCTCTCCATCTCTCTCCCTCTCTCCCTATTGGTAATAGAGATTGGTTATCTTCTTGATTAAAATGATTTATTTTAGTCATTTTTGGCTCCCTATCAGTTGATGTGTATACGATTTGAAGCTATGACTTCTCCACTAGGACCTTTGTTGCACAAACAACACTATTTGCTCCTATCAATTGACCTCATGTATTGCACAAGTGTACTCAAAAAATATATTTTTAAATCTAATTGACCTTCCAAATGTCTTCGGCATACCCATTGCACACCTAGGTGCAAATACTAGTTGTAGAATCATGAAAAGTGAATTTTAATTTTTTTTTTAAATAATCAATTTAAGTTATAAAGTTGATTAATGATAACTGAATTTTATCAATAATTATTTGTAAAGATATAAACAAGATTAAAAATGCGTCATACTAATAGGTTGTATATTTTTATAATAGTGAAATTTACATAGTCATGTCGTTTCTATTTAATTTTATGTTTATTTTGAGGAGTCCATTTTTATGTATTGATGTATTGACAAATGATATAATTTTGTAAAAAGTTAGATCCTTTGTCCTATATCACCTACCTATTCATAACAACATTCTTGAACTACACCTACCTCTTACTCCATCCATATGTTCACTCATCATAATTCATCCACTATATACAAACACTTGTTATTTAAATGTACATGCACATACTACCATATACATATCATTCATGAAAATTTGACACCTTTTGTGTTTGGGGCCATTTATGTAGTCATAGGGTTAATCTTAAAGTTTGAACTTAGCCCTTTCAAGTTTTCAATTTGGACCAACTTCTATAAATACCTTCCTTGCCAAGTGTCGACTAAACATATTGCATGTATTTAAATTGAAAATCATTCAATGCATACATTTACTCATTTTGATCTTCCAAGATATATTTGCATTTCACACTTATTGGATGCACTAAAAGGAATCTCAATCTACATAACATTTTAGGACCATATATATTTGTAGAGTGTGTTATTTTTACTTTTGTGAATGTATTTCCACAACTTGACCTAAAAGAATGTGTACCCTACAAAGGTGTTATTAATTAATATTAGCCTTCAAAAGTTAAAAAAGACAAAAGACAAAAGAAACACACACAAATTAGACAAAGTGAAAAATAGAGTTCTACAAATTACTAGATCAAGTTCGCATGTAAAGAATTTTTTTGGAACTATGGGCTTGGTCTTGATCCTTAAACTTGACCCTACATAGAACAAAATAATTTGTAATCCCAACTCAAATAACATTCCAACAAATACTATTCTTGATCTTGAGACAACATAGATTCTAGTCTCAAGTTAATTTAGTCTAGATTAATTATTGAAATTTTTAATTAAAATAATGATGACTATTAAACTAAATTTAACGAGTGAGAGTTAAAAGAAGTTAACTATTTACATGAAAGAGTTAACCAAGTGCATGAAAGAGTGAAATAAGTAAATGAAAAAATTGACTCAATGCACTAGGGGAGTGGATTGATTGTATGGATGAATAGATTGATGAGTTAACTGATTTCAATTAATTATTTAACTAAATGAAATGAAATTTGAGGATTTAATTATTTATAATATTGATAATTTGTGAATGAGATGAAATTTGATATTTATTTAATTTATTGATGGATAAATGAGTGAATTTAATTCATTAATTTTAATGGATAATGTTAGCTCACTTTAGTTAAATAATAAGAATTATTTAATTAAACAATTATAAATGATAGTGATAAATATTATTGATGAATAAAATGATAAACTAATGATAGATGAAAAAAGAATTATTTCAATGTCTATATTTTACCCTTCTTTGAGATGATGTTTGAAGTGAGGAGGTTAAAAAGAAAAGAAAAACGGTTAAGAAAAGGTAGATTAAAAGATAAAGAAAATGATGGTATGTTTCAATTAGATTAAATAAAACTAGATGATGCCTCGTTGTTTGTACAAAAGTTAGGGGAAGCGTACGAGTAGCTATTATAGCTAACTCTGTATTTGACTTCATTGCTTTTAGCTATTGTTTTGGCTTCTGAAAAGTAATGATGCGTGCATGGGTCAAAAAATACACATTTCAAAGTGTCCCAATACCTACTTAAAGATGTCCCAATAAGCATGAACTTAAAATTGCCAATACTTATGCACAAATGGCACTAGTTGTGCACGAATGGGCCAATTACGGTCCAAAAAGCTAAAAAGTGAGTGGCTATTGGTACATGTGAATTTTATTAATGAGGTTTTAGTTATCATTTTTTTTTTTTTCTTTAAAATTAGTAATTGAGGGGTTAGGTGCACAAAGAATGAACGATTATTGGAAAACTATAACAACTACTGTGCTCTTCCCCTATATGAATGAGCTTTCTAGAAAATAGAGGTGAAAACAAATTTAGATGAAAACTGAGAATTATATAAAAAGAAAAAGAAAATAGATAAAAAAAAAAGTGAAGTGCTAGGCTATTGATTATTTTTTAATGCTTTTTTGAAGAGAACCCTAATTTTTGATATAGCAATGTCTTGTATATGGAAAATTAATCTAATAGAAAAAGAACTAGAGCCTGTGGAGATTAATTTCCACACATTCCACTAGGATGAATCGATAGCTTTTTGGCTGAATATAAAAAGAAATGTGTACATGCACTTCTCTTTCAGGAAATATTGTTCATACGGAATTGGGTTCACCTGTGACTGTCCAGCGTGCTGGATGCACTTTTACCAATTTTTCAATAATTCTTTAAAAAAGAGAATGTTGTCTGAATCCTCCTTCGCCACAAGCGCGCATTTCAATTCTTGATAAAGAAAGAAGAAAGACAAAAAGGAACAAACATATTATCCCACTCACGAGTATATTGAGATGATCTATAAGCCAAAAACTTAATCAGAATATATGATTTGGTGGGGTTTAGGTGAATGAGAAAGTTATAGAGAGTTACTTTCTTCATTTGTGGATAGCATTAATCCAGAAATGATAAGGAAATGGGTCCACAGCAAGTTTCAACTTAGAATGGTGTGAAGACACCACCAATGTTAATAAGTACAATAATTTGGAAGACTGGAACTCAGCTTTTCCCGAATGGTATAACGTCCGTATATGGGTTTGTCATGTGATGCTTGTCGGAAGGCAAGCTGCATGGAAATGCGTACAAGCTTACCCTATAATTTCAAGATGAAGGTGGAGCCAATTATTATAGCCTTTCTTAGGTTTGGTCTCAAAAGAGAATTATTAGGGAAGTGTCAATTAGTCATTATAGCTAATTTCACGCATTCATATTCATATATTGTAAATGGTATATCGGGATTTTGACGATTTTTTTTTTTACTTGTCTTTACATGCGACTTAACTGTTTATAGCTATTGTTATGGCTTCTCGATAGTAATGATGTATGTTGTGGGATTTGTTATGTGCACAAGGGTCAAAAAGTATTTCAAAGTGTCACTTGATACCTACTTAAAGATGACCCAATAACCGTGCACTTAAAATGCCAATACTTATGCATAAATGCCTAAGTAGTCTTATGCTATGGGTACCAATAAAGATGCACAAATGGGCAAATTATGGGCCAAAAATGCCAAAAAAATGAGTGGCTATTGGTACATGAGAAATTTATTAATGGACTTTTAGGTTTTATTTTTTTATTTTTTTTAAGTTAGTAATTGGGAGGTTGGGTGTGAAAGGAGTGAGCAGTTATTGGAACATAAACGATAACTAGTGCTCTTCCCCTACAACTTCTACAACCTCTAAGTTATTTTTTAACAATCTACAATAACTTACAACCTCTAAGTTCTTTTTTTACACACTTTATCATTGACTTACAACCTCTAAGTTCTTTTTTTCACAATTTGCAATAACTTCTAATCTTAGCTATATATATTTTTGGTCTCTTCAGTAGACAAGTATCTAGTATTTTTTTATTTATTTTTTTGTCCTTCTTCTATTAGAGGAAGAGCACCACTTACTGCTCATGTTCCAATAATCGTTCACTTCTTGCTCACCTACCCCCAATTGCTAACTTTAAAGAAACCAAATAAATGATAACTAAAAGCCGATTAATAAATTTCACCTGTACCAATAGCTGCTCACTTTTGAGCTTTTTTGCTCCATAATTGACCCATTTGTGCATGACTACTAGGTCATTTGTGCATAAGTATTGGCAATTTTAAGTGCATGGTTATTGGGGTATTTTTAAGTAGGTATTAGGTGACACTTTGGAATGTGTACTTTTTGACCCTTGCATGCATAATGGATCCTACATTGTGCATCGTTACCACCCATAAGCCAAAACAATAGCTATAAGCAGTTAAGTTGCATACAAAGACAACATAAAAATATCCTCAAAATCCGATGTATCATTTAGGATTTGTGGGTGCACGAAGTTAGCTATAACGACAGCGAGTGCTCTTCCAGTATAATTAAGAATACTCTATTTGAAAGAAGAAGCAAAAACAAAACAACATGGTCCATGAGGACAATTTTGCCCCCACACGCACAAATTCAACTTACACTTTGGATCATATACATTGTATGCTTTCTTTAAAGGTTTTAACAATATGTTTTTTAATTATTTCATATCACACTTAGTGATCAATTATTAGGACAAGAAGTGTAATGTCTTACCAAGGCTACATGAGACATTAGCTAGGAAAATACCTTTTTTATAAAATACAATACCTACACAAATACAACATAACAATGTCATGTTGCAATGCACAGTCACACACACAAGACATCATGGTTGCCTTCTACAAGGTGGCACAATGCTAAACACATGTACTAACCCATGCCATAGGGGATAAGAACCAATAAGGGACATATAACACAAGGGTTGAGCCCCTACAAGAAATGAAAATACTAGTAGGTCCAAGATACCCAACTCAGGGAATGATGATAGGTTGATTTTGTGTAAAGGCGTGTATCTCAATTTAAAAGTTGACATAATTTTTCAATGAAGAATCTTATCCATTAGGTGAGAATATTTGAAGACAAACATGAGCAAGGGGAATATATTTCATATACAAATTTTCCTCAAAAAATGCCCAGAAATACTTTTTGTTTGATGAACAAAGGGATGCCAATGCATTAGAGGATTACAATGTGCCAAAAGGACACTAGCACCCAGTCAAAATACTAGAGCCTAGGAAGGACACTAGTGCAACGCTACACAAGTGTCCTAAGATAATATTGAAGCCCTAATTTGGCACTATGTTCTAAAAATGTGTTGTAGTCCAATCCTAATGCTAGTCTTGTTTTCACATTGTAGTCATAGCCAAATAGCCAATATAAGCCCATTTCTAGATCTATAAACCATTAAAAACACACATGAACCCCAAAAGTAAGATTAAAAAAAAAACTAGACTCATAAATGGTGAAGGATTGAGGTCAATGCTAACATCCAATCTACAACGCATAAGCGCATAAAGGAGACAACTCACAAGGGTTAAGGCTCCCAAGTGTTAAGGAGTCAACAAGGGACTCCACTACATGACTAAGGACATATGTTAAACCTACTACATTCTTCTACAAACAAATTATGTTGTAGAACATATTACTTCAGTGCCATTTTGTGCTATTATAGTGGCTCTCACACTTCTATTTTCTTCATAGTTGCATCATTATACTAGATCTTGTATTAAAGACTAAGATGTAGAGACCTTGGCAAGGAATGAGAATTGTTTGAAAAAATGTCTCAAGAATGTGGTCTCATTAAATATCACGAATTCAAGATGTACACAAAATATCAAATATAGGAGGGTAAGGATATTAAGACAATTGCAAATAGCCTGAATAAGTTCATATTTTTCTCTATCACCAACAATTGCCTCCTTCCAAATTATTCACACCATGGGAGATACAATTATATTAAGCCAGTGAATGAAAGGGGGGCTTTTAATAGTTTTGATTATCGTTGTTGATAACAATATAGATAATGAAATTACCCAAATATTATTTTATAAAAATTAATGTTTAACTATAATTAATGATTAAGCTAATTAGCTTTTATCATTTTAATATAATTACTTGATAATCATCCTATCGAGGAATACTTTTCAAAATTTAGAACGTTGTCAATTTCATTAAATTAGCACAATTCCTTGGTTATTGTTGTCACAATAGTTTGCACCCTTGTTGAACACTAATGCTCAGCAACCTTGTGAAACATGGAAACAACCTCCAAGTGTGGGACCTTGCATGCATGAGGTTGAGTCTCTGGAGAAGGCCGACTTCCTTTCCAATCAGAGTGCAGTGTTGGACCAACCCAACACTTGTAAAGTCTATTCTATGGTTTTAGCCCGGGGGAAAAGGGGAGAAGGAATCCTGAAAGGGAAATGAGAGGTGATGCACCTAGATTGAAAGTTGATCCTCCTTGCCCATAACTGCACAAGACACCAAAAGCAACTACCCAAAGATATGCACAATTTCCTATTTTAATTAGCTCCCAAAGAATATGCAAAGGTTAGAATCCTATATGATTAAGAGAGGTATGAAGGCAATTCACAGACAACGTCTACAAGGGTGTTAACACAATCATATAATCTAAGAATAGAAAAGAATGTATTCAGATAGAGAGGTAAGATACCTTACACAAAATATTTGAACTGAAAAAGGGCAAGACGGATAATTTTATTGATGTAAAGGCAAAGCAAAGCTTACAGTTACAAAAAATATGAATTTCTATAAGACAAATAGGGAGAGGACCCTTAGAAAGGGTTACAAAATTTTTCTTTATAGATTAGGCATAACTCAGATGAAACACTGAGTTCAGAAACCCTAACCAACTAAGGTTAGGTTGCAGAAGGAGGATCAGATCCGAGCAAATTGATTTGATGGTTGTGTTCCCTGTAGATACTTGCTGAACTGAGGAGCAACAATCCCCGAAATTAAGGGAGATCCTGCACTGGGATGGCATCTGAACATCCTCTGTCAGATCCATAAGTCTTCAATCTGCAATAAATGAGCATAGGCGGCTGGAAGAAACATCTACAAGATCATGGAAGAGTAATGGCAGTCGTCCCTCGATCCTCTAAAAGTGGTTGGAGTAGATCAGATTCGATTTGGGCTACCAATTGGGTCAGCAACTGATTTTCAACCCATTAAGTCAGCAACCACCCCCAGACACTAGTTTAAAAAATTAACGTCCACATTAGGTTTGGATTTGGGCCACTGGATCTCTCTCTATTGAATGCAGATGGACGACTGAGATTGCACCACAAAAACTGGGCCCATCAACTAAGCAATCTCACTACAGTATCGTAGCCAAGGATAAAATGTATTCTTTGACCGTTGTGATACTACAATATCAAATACTCGCATCACCAAAGTTATTGCAACCCTACAGGGGGAAGGCAATGCTATCTCCAAAATGCCACAGTAGAGCGGTAATAAAACATTCACACCGTCGGTGGACTATCACCATATCGCAGGGGTCAAGCAGCAGTTAGGGATAACCGCAGTGACCCCGCGATAACATTATTTGCTCCTTCCCTGTCGATCACTGCAAGGGAAACTAATCACCTAGACCTAACCGTTGTGATAGAGCAATAAGCATTTCCTTGGGGCCCCACCATCATCATCGTCATACCGCTGGGGGCATTTCACTTTCTTTTCAAACCATTGCGATGAAGAGATAAGGCATAGTGGTCATCACAATATCGCCAAGGGGAACGCAACATGAGTTTCGACCGCTACAATAGAGAGGTAGTTAAAACAGTCACCGTAGTATCGTGGGGGGAACCCAAAGGTAAGTTCGAATAACTGTGATATTGCAATAAGACATATGATTCTCCTAACTGTCGATTGCGGGTAGACAGGGTCGGTCCCGAGATGAAAAAGAGACCCTCTAGTCAATGAGGTTAAGTGAAGTGACTGTCCCATCTAGTCAATGCAGAAAAAGAACAAGGCTGAAAAATGCTAAGGCATGAAGCCTCAAGGGTTTAGGGTTTAGGCCTTTGGGGAAGTAATAGAGCTTTTAGCCAATAGTATATCTCAGATTGGTTATCTACATGGCTAAGGTTGACACAAAATGGTCAACATTTCTGGTGACTTAGAGGGGATGGCAAGCATGCTTGGCATATGGCCAGTAGCCTGGGGAACTCCATTGGGCATAGAGTCAAAACTTGAAACATGATAAAAAAAACCTCTGCCCCTGCAACTTGCAAAAGATCAAAACTCTACCATTCTAGGGGAGAATGGCATGTTCTCGTGCACTTCTTGGAAAGCTTGAAAACAAACTAATATATACAAGGGCCAAAAATCACCTCAAGAGCAAGCCTTAAGATGGATGCAATTGACTATAATGGGAAAGGCTTCACCATCAACCTAGATAGGTGGAAAGAGTTGGCTTCCTTGCAGCTGGTGATTACATATGGGCCACTCCAAATAAAATCAAATTCGGAGTGCCTACCTGGTTTGGCTCAGTCAACATCCCACATAGGGACAAGTCACCAACATTGAAGGTCCTATGAGTGGCTCCTTTGTCAAAGCCTCTTTTGACCTGTCCCTGATGGATATTGAGGGTTTGCATGGCCCTACTTTTGATTTCTTACAGTTCCATCAACTCTGCATATCTGATTGTCATGGCATCATTCTTCAAGAGCTCTATTTGATGTGATTAGTCAAGAGAGGGCAATTCAAGAGATAAAGGAAGCCTTTCTTCCCTTCCATATACCAACATGAAAGGTGAATTAACAATTGCTCTCTTAGGTGTGATCTTGTCAGCCCATAAAGTTGTCCCCAACTTTAAATGTTGGGACCTCTAGTTGCCATCCAAAGTCCTTTTGATGATTTTGATGAGGTTCTTATTTGAGGACTCGGCTAGGTCATTCCCCTAGGGGTAGTAGTTTGATAATGTCGTGTTGTATACGTCATACCCAACTGCCCATAAACTGATTTGAGCTCCAACAAAAGCCTTGGCATTGTCAGATATAATGGTGGAAGGGGCATGAAATTTGGTTACAATTCCCTCTAGGAACTGAACCACTAAACTTTATGTAGCATCTTTTAAAGCAACTGCCTCTATCCACCTTGTGAAGCAATCTATGGCAGCCAAAATCCACTTATGACTAGCACTTATAGAGGATGAATTGGGCCAATGAAATCTATGCCCCATTGAGTAAAAGGTTGATTAGTCTGTATGGGATGAAGAGTAAGGGCAACCAACCTTTGTTTACCTGAGAAAAGGGCACACTCTTTGCACTTTCTCACCCACTTGTGTGAGTCTCTAAATAAGGATGACCAATAATAGCTTGCCCCGATTATTTTCATGGCAATGGTCCTTGCAGAAAAATGGCCACCTGAGGGGCCATCATGAAATTCTTCTAATAATCTGCTAACCTGATCGTCTTTGATGCATCTCAGTAGGACTCCATTCAGGTCTCTTTTAAACAAAAAGTCGTCCATTAACACATAAGGGATAGACTGTAGTTTGAAGTGTCTTCTCTTATTTTTGTCAAGGTCAAGAGGGTAATTACCACCCCTCAAGAAACACGAGGAACACAATCATTAACCAATTGATGCTTATAACTGCCTAAAGCTGACAAACAATTAGTGCATAATTGAATAACCAATATTGTTGAAACATAATAATAGACATCGTATGCTAACTACATCATCTTTATAATAGACATTGTATGTTGACTACATCTTGATAATATACATTGTACACTAATTACATAATCAAGGTATGCCACTTCCTAATTATCCCATCGCTTGGGTAGACCTTCTTGGGCGTTGTGGATGTTGTCCAATGTTTTAAGGTGTGGATTTGATGTAGACAATTCCCTTATCCTACCTTTGTGTTGTGTTTGCAAAAGAACATGATTGTGGGTTAGTACTCGAGCATCATTGTGGTGTTTACTCTTTCATAGGTTCAACATGGTGGCTTCGTCACACAATGGTTGTCTTCTGGCAATGTCAGCTTGCTTGGGGCAATGGTGACGTTGATGTGCGTGTGTGCAAATGTGTGTTGTGGGGTTTGACACAACTTGTGCGCATTAATGCTCTATGCAACATGTTATTGTCATATCATGGACAACAAAGTCGTTTTTGTGTGATTCTTTTAAAAAAATGTTCTCTTGACTAATGACTTACGTGTAGCTTGGGGCATTTTTCTGTATTCCAAAGTGGAATGGTTGTCTTTTTGCATGTTGAATTGTGCAATTGAAAGGAACAAGTAGTGGAGTGATATGTGGAGATATAGTGTAAGAGTTCGATTAGAAACTGACCATCTCCCCACTCTTGCATGGCCAGCAAAGTTATAGTAGTCATTTGCAATATTGTTGAATGCATTTCTATAAACCTTTCACAATAGCATGTATTGATATCTAGTAATACTCCAATTACTACACAGTCTACACATATTAAAATAGGAAATATTGCCAAAATTCTTGTGATAAGGAAAAGGAATCCGTATGTAGCATTCTTTTCTGCTTTAAGGCTTCTACAAAATGTAGCATTCTTTTCTGCTTTAAGGCTTCTACAAAAAGAAGAAAGGTAATATAATCAAAAATATTATACATATTGATCACTCTTAATTAAACTTTGAATCTTGCTTGGCATGCAATTAATTGGTTCAGATTTTCTTCGCTACAAATAGAAATGAGTGAGAATGCATGATGTTATTCCATGTCATCAATTGTTTGAAAGGCATACAAGGAATATGATAATCCTCTGTTTGTGTTGTGTTAAAATGGATTTCTTCTCTTATTTCTCCCACTAACTTCCTATCAAGAAAGCAGTCTTTAAGCTAAGTTAGGGACCATACTGTTGATATTATTTAAGGTTGGCTCGTGGCTGTTCTCTTGAATGAGATGATAAATGCTCACTATAACACTTCGGAAGTCAACTTAATGGATTAGAATGATCATCTACTAATGACAGAAGCTGCTTTCTAAATCAGGGGGGTTTGGCATGCACTGCATCTTGGAGATTGTTAACAAGCTCTTATATTTTGAGGTTCTAATAAGATAATGCTCTATCAGCGACTAATATTTTCACTCTCAGGATTTAAGGGTCCAGGGCCCCTAACCCAGAGGAGAGTAAACAGCCAACACATTGTTCTTTATCTGGGGCGCTCTCCCAACCTAAACAGCCACAACATGCTGGTTGTTTAACCTCTTCCCCCTAACCTCAGGTATCTTTAGTAAATATATTGAGTGGTTACTTCAATTGAAGAACATGCAACTATACCCAGTCATAACCTCCATGAAAATGAGATTCTTGATTCATAAAAAGAATGACTCGACTGATTGATACAGGCTGTAACTTTTCTGAGTTCCTTTTACATTACCTTGATGCCGTTATAGTCTCATACTTAACTAAAGTTCCTAATGATTTGGCATCCCCTTTCAATAGCCAGTAGTTCTTTATGTTTAGGTACCTTTACTCCAGGCTGGTGGGTGACCATTACTGCAAGATAATACATCGGCAGGAATTCCATGCCCTTCATTTGACCTGAGAAAGCTCAGGTATTTACAAACATATAGAATTACTTTCTTTCAAGCTTAAGAAAATGTTCACATATAGCAGTCTCTCTCATGTATTGTACAAAAATTGGATGAAACAATTTCCGAATAGTCTGCTCCAGTAAATCCATCTGCAAATAGCGATTAACTTTCTGACAATTCTCTAGAATCTAACTCTTCTATCTCATATCTAATCTCTTCCACATGCTCATTAATACATGTTACTGCTTCCTGTACAGCTCTGATGGCTTCATTTAATGCAGCATCATATTCAGCATCTGCTTCTGCATCCTCAAGTCC
The DNA here is from genome assembly GCF_030272615.1 of Cryptomeria japonica. NCBI lineage: Eukaryota > Viridiplantae > Streptophyta > Pinopsida > Cupressales > Cupressaceae > Cryptomeria > Cryptomeria japonica. Next base: position 587,172,577 of record NC_081414.1, on the reverse strand, counting down.
AGTTGCTTCTGTTAATTCATGAACATGTATGCACTGATGCTGATATGGCCTGCCCTTGAATTGGCACTGCTCATGTGTGACAAGACGCTCTGATGGGCGACCAGCCTTCTTCAAAACTTGGATGGTAGCAGTCTTCTCAGTTTAAGGTAACAGTGAACATAGTGAGAAGTCGCGTATGATAAAAACATCTTTGCTAAGAATGGGAATAAAGCAACAAGTTGTAACAGAATTTAAGAAAACGCAACTTCATGTAAAAAATGCAAGTACATAAATGGGAAACCCTCTACCATGTGTAGCTTTTGTTTCTCATGGGATTGAACAGTCTTCAACAAGTTAACAAGGTCTTCCCGACAGTAATCAGAGCTCCCCAGTATTGACTCCATTTCAATTACCTGAGTAACAAAAATTAAGAAAACAAAAGTGAAAATACAAAAATTATATTCTGCATAGATAGTTGAGCATCTGTTTGCATGTTGGCTTCATCTAATCTAAACCATTTTCACTTACGTATGATGTTTGACAATTGACGTTGACATATCAATTTTCAGCTGTGTTCTGTATTTGATTTTGTACATCTTGAGCAAACTATGGTTATACGTATGTATGTATGTATGTATGTATGTATGTATGCATGTATGTATGTATATATGCATAGTAACCATGTATGTATGTATGTATACTAACCATGTATGTTTGTAAGCATGCATGTATGTATGTATGCATGCATGGATTTATGGATGTACGTATGCATGTATGTATGTATGATGGATGTGTCTGTATGTACGTATGTGTGTGTGTATGCATCCACACGTGTATGTACATATGTATGTTGTATGTATGTCTGTATGCATAGTAACCATGTATGTGCGTATGTATGTATGCATGTATGCATGTATGTATGCATGCATGTGTATATATGTATGCATGTATATATGCATAATAACCATGTATGTATACATGCATAGTAACCATGTATGTGTGTGTATACATCCATGCGTGTATGTATGTATGCATCCATGCATGCATGATGGATTTATACATGAATGTATATGTGTGTGTATGCATCCATGCATGTATGTACATATGTATGTTGTATGTATGTATGCATGCATGCATCCGTGCATAGTAACCATGTATAACTATATAAGAGATATTTGGGGATAATAAAAATAACAGGTGTTCCACGGGGACACATCCCCAGGGTTCCAGGTGACATCAATGGCATCTCAGGGACTCGAGGACTTAAATGAGACATCTCCCTTTTTCAGAACTGGACAGCCTGCTCCATTTGGTGTGTGCTTTATAAGATATTAGGTAGTTTTAGTTTGTATAAGTAATTTAAACAGCCATACCGCTGCCATTCCCACATGCCCGCATTTCCCCATCCTGGAAACGACACACTGAAAAGAAAAAAATGGTGTTGGTTCACTGCCACTACGAATAATATTTCAAATCTGACTTGCTTTCTGGGAAGGCTAAGCAAGACAGTAAGCGAGCAGGGGGCAGGAAGGTTGATTAATTATTATACACGAGGAGAAAAATCATTTAGTTTAACATGGAACCTGTTGGTGCGTGTTTTATGACACACCGAACACAGATTAAAGATGCCCAAAAGACACTCTATCCTCTCTTGAATAAAATCACCGCGTATGCTAAGATTGCAAAGAAGATCATATGGCAATTCCAATGTTTTTACTGCGAACTAGCGACTTTAATGTTGGATATAGTTTGTCTGGTGATGTATGCTGGTAATCCAAGGGGGACTTGCGAATTTCATTCACAATGAAGACTTTCTGCTATAAAAACTCTTTACTTTTGAGATTTTGGATTTTGGATTTTTTTTTAATAAGGTAAAAAGGAAAAGGATTCAGGAATTCTATACTATTCCTAGGAATTTAAGAGACGGTAGCGATCAGGTGAAACTAAAGCATGCTTTGGTTCGCACTAAACCACGCTCTAGTAGTGCTTAGAATTTTCATACCATGAATAATACCATCAAAATGAACAATATTTATCTGAAGGTAGAAGTTAAAACATCCACAAAATATGCTCAAGTTAACTTTGCACAATAAACAAAAATCATCTATTCATCAAAAATATGAGCAATGATTTCACCAACCAATACTATCAAATCTTGCATTCATTTAACAACTTTTATAAAGAAAATTCTATTCTATGTTGAAGAAAAAATGAAACCATGCAACTATAAGATAACACAGAGATTCAAAGCAATGCAAATGAACTTTATTATCTTAACAGTCTTAAGCAAAAATTTCACCAGTCTCTCCCATACAAATGAGAGAAGAGGGGTTTATATAGAGTTTTGAAAATGAACGAAAGGCCCGGATCAAACAGAGATCAACAGCCGAGATCAAAACATAGATACCCCAAATAGGATTTACAATATTTATCTAATAAGAGCAAATAAAAGATAGACAAGTGTCACAAGGAGCTTTCTTCTAGAAAAATGCATCCTTATCCTCTCTCTGTGGCAGCATATTCGATGAACCTGGACACAAGAGGATTAACCTCTTCCATTGCGATATGTGGCAGCATGATTATCTTGAATTCAATCACGTCCAAGTCATCAGCATAGGTGGCAAAAGCATTCTCCCAATCCGATTCATGTTTCTGAAAGGCATCCCTAATGGAAAAGAAGGTGGATGCCTTAGTCAAATTTTGCTTAAGGATCGATCCAGTGAAAGTGAAGAAATTCTCTTGTGCTTTGACCTTCAAATTTCCCGTGTTCATTTTATTTTCTCAGATTGCTTCCTTTCCAAGCACATCAGCAGCCAAAAGGAAAATCTTATCCTGAATTTCTTTAATCTGCTCTTCAATTTTGACTCCATCAACTTTTACCTTCTCCAAAACTTCATTTCTTGCTATCAATGCCCAATACCATGTGTTGGAAGTCATCGATATCTCCAGCTGCAATTACTTGTCCATCTATTAATTCCTGTTTGGAAATTTTTTTCAACGCCTTCAAGCATGGGATTACTTTATCTTGAATGTTTTGAAGATTTTCTCACATTTCTGCCATGTCTTGAATTCTAGATAGCAAAGAAGAAGTTTGCCCATATGCTAACATCAATTCTTCCACGAATGTGACAACCTCTTTATTGTTGTCCGCCATCCATTCCTTAGTTTCTTTAGTTGTCACCTTCATCTCTTCAAAGTCTTCAACTGTTTCCTGTGGAAGAGCCAAAGGGGAGTTCAACTATTTCCTGTGGAAGAGCCAAAGGCAGGGGAATCGAGGCATTTCCTTGAGCAATAAGATTGATCAAGTGCTGGAGATAATTTCTCAATTGCTCATTCTTTTTCTTTAATTCTTCTTTCTTTTCTACTTCTCTCTTCAATCTTTCCTTGTCTTTGAAGTCAACATGACCAAGGTTGGTATCACCAACCCTCTTCCAATATGAAGTGATTTTAGATTCTAGTTGTGCTCCCTTGCTAGCAAACTTCATTTCAACATTCCTTGAAAGTCCTCCTTGAGTGATCATTTATCTCCTAAAAATCATGAAAACTTTCTAAGTTAACAAAAAACAATGAGGGAGTTGGATGTTTGTTCCCATCCTGGAGTGCAAAGTTTGAAGAAATTTTCAAAGGTTAATTTTAACTTATGAAAATTTTAGGAATTGAAGCATTTGCCCCTAAAAAGCATAAAAAAGCAAGACGATTTGAAGTGAAAGCTGTTTTGCAAGTTTGGAAAATCTTTATTAAATCACTCCAACTTTGACCTCAAGCGTAGAAATTGGCTTTGAAATTCTCCCGAAATATGTCTTGGAAATTTGCAATTTTAAACTTTTTCAACACTTTACAAATTTTCTTTAATTTTTTCCCTTCCAAGACTTATGCGAATTCCTTTTTGATTTACTTTGTCAAAATTGTCAAACTCTTTTCCTTAGGCAAATTTCCTCATGCTTTTCACTTTGCTTTCACCCTTAGCCAAACTTCTCATTTATCCACCTAGGGCGTACTTCATGTGTGGATAAAGAACTTTCTAATGTCCCAAGGCGGACTTCATGTGTTGATAAGGAATTTTTACCATGCTTTGGGCGGACTTCACACTAGGATAAGGAAAAAATGCCACTTGATAGGGTGGACCTGGTAGTAGGAAATGGAACTTTCACATTTTCCAAGGTGAACTTTATATTGACTTCAGAATTTTTTCTCATCTCTTTATACTTAGCCAAAATTCTGACTTTTCCCTTCAAAAATGCCAACACTTAACCACTTTCTTTACCCATTCCTTGGGCAGACTTTGCATGTGGTTGAGGAAGTTTATGCCATCCTTGGGTGGACTTCATGTGTGGCCAAGAAACTTTCCAACCTTTCCTAGGTGGAGTTCATGTAATGCCAAGAAATCTTCCAACCTTTCCTACGTGGAGTTCACGTGTTGCCAAGACATTTTACACAAGGCTTGGGCAGACTTTGCCTTGGTTCAAGACATTTTTCACAAGAGATGGGTAGAGTTTGCCTTGGCTCAGGACGTTTTTTCATGTGGTAGGCAGATTTTGCCTTGGCTTAGGACGTTTTCTTCATGTGGAAGGTGGATTTTGCCTTGTCTCAAGACATTTCTTTCCTTGATGATTGAAATTTGCCTTGGTTCAAGACATTTTCTTCATGTGGAGGGCAGATTTTGCGATGTCTCCAAACATTTTCTTTCCTTGATGGGCGGAGTTTGCCTTGGCTCAAGACGTTTTCTTCATGTGGAAGGCAGATTTTACCTTGTCTCAAGACATTTTCTTTCCTTGATGGGTAGAGTTCGCCTTGGCTCGAGACGTTGCTTTCTCCATGATGGGAGGAGTTCACCATGTCTCAGGATGTTGCTTTCTCCATGATGGACCGACTTTGCTTTGATTCAAGACATTTTATCTTTGCCATAAACACTTAGTGGAATTTCTTGCTCATTGCCATGTTCATCTAGAACTTTCTAGATCTACACCTTGTTTGGAGATTTTTCTCTTGCTTTTCCATCTTGGAGAACAAAAATTTTATTTCGAAAATAAGAACCTCATTGTCATGACCTGAATGATCCAATCCTAGGTCAACTTTTAAAAAAGCTGAAAAAAGAAAAAAGAAAACAAAAAGAAAAAAGCGGGCGAAAAAGTTGCTTCTCTAATTGGTCCCAAAGTGCCAAAACTGAAAAAGCAAAAAGCAAAAAAGCAAAATTCCACAAAAATAGGAAGTTGTCAAAATTGACCCTAAGCAGTTGCATTTTTCGTCCTTTGGATTGCCTTAGCACTTATGAGATGTCAAAATGTCCATTTGATCATGATTGTGTTGGCAATATGCAGGAATTGATTATGTGGTCATTGATGTCAACATTGTGCTCCAGTTGGACATGGTTTTGTCTCGGTTGGACCTGTTTCGGTTTGTCTTGATTTTGGCTGAGGTTTTCAAAGATTCTGATCCGGTATGATCAGATTGTTGGATTCAGTTTTGGATGGTTATTCAGTATGATTATATGCTTGTCATATTCAGTTGGTTCGTGATTTGGTGCTTCGGAAGCTATCGTTTATGTTCTGGTTTGCCGGTTGATATTCTTGGTACCGGTTGGCGATATCAGTTGGTGATATTTGATGAAATGGTTAATTGGTTTTGGTCCGGCTTCTAGAAATGGTTCCTAACATGCTGAAGGTGTTCTTGATCATGCCCTACTTGTTTGGTGGCTTCGCATTGGCTGGCGTGATGATTTGGTGATCCTATTTGGATCCGGTTGGTTATTTTGTGTTATTAACACTGAGGGTTTCTACTGGTTGGTGAAACATGTTGCATTTGGTCTTGGCGGAATTTCCGGCGGTTATAATTGTTTGGGAATTTGAATTAAGTCCATGCTATATAATGTAAATCATAATATTGGTCCGGTGGTATCGTGTGATGTAATTTATGTAATTATGAGTTATGGGTTTAGGGTTTAGCCGACCTTGTTTATCAAGGTTGATGATCTATATATATAGATGATATATTCATGCAATTGGTATGTATGGTATGGTTATGTCTACGTTATCAAAGAGTGGTTTATGTGCGAACAAGGTTATATCATTCAGCGAAGGTTTGAGGAGAGTTTGGTATTGCAGGGAAGACATATGTGCTTAACTGGAACTATCAAGCATTAGGAGATGCTATTTTCACAGTTCATTTCCTCTAGATTGTAATCCGATGTTTTATGTAAGTCAATGAGACTTCCCTTTGTGATGAGTAGTGCGCTCTAAGCAGTTGGCCTGATTGCAAGTGCAATCCCCATTGTAATATTTCACATACTGTTGCAGAAGTATTATTTGACTATGGGTAGGGTTTCCACCGTGGTTTTTCCCTTAACCGGGTTTTCCACGTCAAAAAATATTGGTGTTGTATGTTTTGTACTTTCATGCTTTATCTTTCACTGTGTTGTTTTCATTGTGTTCCAGTAGAAGGTTTATAATCTGCATTAATTGTTTAACTTGTGGAAAACTGATTCACCCCCACTCCTCTCAGTTTTCCTCCGGTTCATTCTAACAATTGTATCAGAACTTGTTAACAATTGGTATCAAAGCAAGGTCCTCTCTGCAGAAGCTTAACTGCTTGAGGAGATCCGATGGCATCACGTTCTACATGTAATCCCTACCGGAAGGAGAGTCCTAGATTTGATGGTACAAATTACAAATTATGGAAGGAGCGAATGAAGATTCATCTGAGATGTCTTGGAGCTGAAGTTTGGGAGATAGTAGAAAAAGGTTATACACCTCATGATCCTAATTCTGGAACTCCAACACCTCTTGATGAACTAAAGAGCGCTGATAATGATGTTAGAGAAAAAGAAGCATTGTTAAGTGCCCTATCTAATGAGAAATTGTTGAGTGTCATAGAGTTGGAAAATGCAAAGCAGATCTGTTTGAAGCTTGAAACTCTATATGAAGGTGACCAAGCAGTAAAGATTGCAAAACTTGAAGGTTTTTGGGTGAGATATGAAAATTTGAAGATGGAAGAAGATGAGAAGATAAGTTCTTTCATGGATAGAGTGAATGAGATTGTCATGGGAATCAAATGTTGTGGTGGAACAATTAATGAGGATGAGATTATTTCAAAAATTTTGAGAGTTCTACCTTCGGCTTACAAGATGAAGGCTACTGCAATAAATGAACTTCAGACAATGTCAAATACCCTTGTTACCAGAGATACATTACTTGGGAAGTTGACTACTTTTGAATTTGAAGAGCTTGGAGATCAGAGTGCTACTAAAACAGAGACTGCATTTAAAGCATCTGCCTCCGGTAAGTAGAAGATAGATTGGAAAGAATTATATGCCAAAAAGTTGGAAGACATTGAAAGAGAAGACAAAGAACTTGAAGAGTTGGAAGCCCTAATTGCTAGAAGAATCCCTAAAGGACCGGTTGGAAGTAAGTATGAAGGAAAAGTTCCCTTTAAATGTTTTTCATGCAATAAGATTGGTCATTTTGCTTCTAGATGTCCTGAAAGAGCTGCTAGGAATCATGAAAGATTTATGAGGAATTATAAGCTTAATCTAGAATATCAGATCAAACCTAGATATAGAAGGAATAAGGACAAATCATGTTACTATGCTAGTGATGATGATTTTGGCATTACTGATGATTCTAATGATGATGAACCTGTAAGTGGATCCGGTAATGGAAGCTCATGAAAAGATTGGGTCTTTATTGCTATCAAGGGAGAATCTCCGGAACCTGTCAATGATACAACTCATACTGAGGAGAAGGCACTAGCTGCTAAAATTTAAGAGAAAGATGAATGGGTTATAGGCAGTGGTTGCTCACATCACATGACCGGTGATAAGAGGAGATTCCTAACTCTGCAAGAATTTGATGGTGAATTAGTCAGATTTGGAGACAACAACGCATGCAAAATCAAAGGCAAAGGAACAATATCCCTGGATGGTAAGAATAGTACTAACAATGTTTATTATTGTGAAGGCTTGAAGCATAATCTTTTGAGTGTAGGTCAGATGGTGGATAGAGGATTTCATTTGCAATTCAAGGATGGAAAATGCAAGATTATCAATAGATCTGGATTGGAAATTGCATCCAGAACTCAGACCAAAGGAAATATCTTTCATTTGAACTCCAGTGAGAAGGCCCGCTTGATTGCTCATATTCATGAAAGTTGTCTATGGCATAAAAGGATGTGTCACGTGAATTTTGATTGCATAGTGAAGATCAGTTCAACCCAGGCTGTCAAAGATTTACCCAAGATTATCAAGCCTCATAATTCGGTATGTAGAGAATGTCAAATGGGTAAGCAAGTTAGAACTTCTTTCAAAAGCATACATGATAGATCTAATGAAATTCTTGATCTTATTCATACTGATCTATGTCGACCGGCAAGGACTAAAAGTTTTCAAGGAGATAGATACTTTATGTTGCTTATTGATGATTACTCTAGAATGATGTGGGTTGCATTTTTGAAAGAAAAAACAGAAGCTCTTGAGAAATTCAAAATTTTCAAAACTATGGTTGAGACAGAAATAGGATTGAAGATAAAATGTTTAAGATCAAATCAAGGTGGTGAGTTTACATCCAGTGAGTTTAACAATTTTTGTGAGAAGCATGGAATCAGAAGGCAATTATCTGCACCTAGAACTCCACAGCAGAATGGAATAGTGGAAAGGAAAAACAGAATTATCTTAGATGCTACAAGAAGAATGATGATGGAAGCCAAATTGCCTGATATTTATTAAAGAGAAGTTGTCAATTACCTGTGGAGTTGGATTTTGCTTGAAGACCTGATCATCTTCCTTATTCCCAAACCGTGGAGCATTTGGATAGTTTTCCGACAAGTTATCGCTACCGATTTCCGAGACAGTTTCCTGTTACCGGTTGCCTAGACCTATTTGCTTTGGTGATCTACTGGATCCCTTCTGTAGCTTGCGGAGCCCTGAGCGTTGATTATGATGTTCCTTGGCATGTGGTTGACCTTTTCCCGTGATCTTCTCTTCATCCTTTGGATTTTCCGGACGAGTTTCTTTGGCGGAGGCTGACCTTGTTGGTTTTGCGCGTTAGGTCTTGTTCTTCGGGTTTTGATCCCTTTTTGGGCCAACCGAATTCTCTCGGATCGTATAAATCATTGTAATAAAGCATTAGAATGTAATCAAAAAGCTAGATCGAGCATAGAAGATAGATCTTAAGATTTGAGATCCTGGTTGTGACCTGTTCTGTATTTTGAGCATGTTTTAGCAAGCCTGTGAGCTGGTTTCTGTAATCCAGTTGTTACCGGTTGGTTGTAATCAGTACTTGGGTTGGATATCCTCCCCTTGAGACACATGGCACTTAGGCCACGTCTACTTGCGTTGGATATCCTCCCCTTAGGGATAAGTACTTGGGTTTTGATAACAAATACTTGGGTTGGATATCCTCCCCTTGAGACACATGGCACTTAGGCCACGTCTCCTCCCTTGGACACTTTCCCTCTTATGTGGCGCCAAAATGTCGTATGTGAAGTAGGGTACCTGCAGCTACAACACAAACACTCAATAGATCATTACAAGCATGGTTAGCAAATTGAAATCAAACGAAAGATAAACCATGACAAAACGACCTATCACCTCCTAAGAGATGCGAGTATGGATTTGCTCTCAGATCTGGATAAGCAATCTCAGTGACTTGACTACACCTAGACAGAGGATTTAAAAGGATATGATATGCAAGCTAGATGAGATTGATTATGCTAGATTGATCCAAGAAGATAATTAAGCTAATGATATGCATGATTAAGCTATGATGATGATGCAATTAAGTTAGATGAGAGATTGATTATGCTAGAATATGATCAAATTAAACTAAATCTAAGATGCAAAACATGATAACAATGAATGCTAGAAATGATATCCTATAATAACAATGCTTGAGATGGGATGTGCCTATAATAACAATGCCTAAAATGATATGAGATGGGGATCCTTTGTGCACCAAAATGAGGAATATTTATAGGATTTCCAAGGTCGGGGGTGAGTTGGCAGGAATCAACGATCAAGATTGAATCTAAAGATATCAAGGGTGAAATTGGAGGAGGTTGGAGAAGAGGTTGGAGGGAGGGACACTTATCATCTCTGTGGTGACAAGTGTCGAGGAGCCTTGCTCATAAGAGGGCAAGTGTCCAAGGGAGGAGACATGTGGCCTAAGTACCATGTGTCTCAAGGGGAGGATATCCAACCCATAGGAGGTTAGGATGTGCAAGATAGGATAGGGTTAGTTAAACCCAGGATTAGGTGGAATGGGTTAGGTTAGGGGATGGTTAGGTTAGGTGGTTAGAAGTTAGGAGGAATGTGGATAATTTGAATTTAAAAATTCATAAAATGGTATGAGATGGGATCCCTTGTGCTCCAAAATGGGGGATATTTATAAGATTTCCAAGGCCAGGGGTGAGGTGGCAGGAATCAACAGTCAAGATTGAATCTGAAGATATCAAGGGTGAAATTGGAGGAGGTTGGAGAAGAGGTTGGAAGGAGGGACATTTGTCATCTTTGTGGTGACAAGTGTCAAGGAGCCTTGCTCATAAGAGGGAAAGTGTCCAAGGGAGGAGACGTGGCCTAAGTGCCATGTGTCTCAAGGGGAGGATATACTAGTAAGACTCCTTATGAATTATGGTTTGGTCATACTCCTACTATCAAGTATTTCAGAATTTTTGGAAATAAATGTTATATCAGAAGAGATGATGCATTAGGGAAATTTGATCCTAGAAGTGATGAAGGAATATTTTTGGGTTATTCTACTAAGAGTAAGGCATATAGATGTTATAACAAAAGATTGCAAAGGATAATGGAAAGCATAAATGTCAAAGTGGATGAGCAAGGCAATAATCAGATCAGATCATATGATTATGGACCAGAAGATGAAATTGTCAAATTAGAACCGGTTGTGCAAGAATCAGTTCAAAGCATTGATACAGTTGCTCTAGTATCATCAGAAAATTCCACAGTAACTGTTGAACACCATAAAGAGTCAAAAATTCAAGATAATCCAAAGACTCCCAAGTATGTAAAGCTGAATCATTTTGAAAATCAAATCATTGGAGATAAAGAGGAAAGGTGTGATGACAAGAAGAAGGTTAGTTGTTGAAGAGGTATGTTTAATTTCTCAAATTGAACCGGAATCAATTATTGAAGCATTTAAAGATGAGAATTGGATGAAAGCAATGGAAGAAGAACTAGATCAGATAGAAAAGAATAACACATGGGAATTGTTTCCTAGGCCTAAAGATAAAAATGTCATTGGAACTAAATGGGTTTCAGAAATAAATTAAATGAAGAAGGTCAGGTTGTAAGAAACAAAGCTAGATTGGTTTGCAAAGGTTACTCACAGCAAGAAGGAATTGATTATGATGAAACCTATGCTCCGGTTGCAAGGATTGAAGTGGTAAGACTATTTCTTGCCTATGCTACACACAAGAACTACAAGGTATATCAAATGGATGTCAAATGTGTCTTTCTAAATGGAGATCTTGAAGAAGAAGTCTACATTGAGCAGCCTAATCGATTTTCATTATCAAAGGACAAGGACTTTGTTTGCATGAAGAAAGTTTTATATGGATTGAAACAAACCCCTAAGGCCCAGTATGCTAGATTGGATAAATATCTTTCAAAGCTCGATTTTAGCAAAGGTAATGTTGATAATAACTTATATTATAAGATTGAGCATGATGACATACTAATCATTGAAGTCTTTGTTGATGATATCATTTTTTGGAGGAGAAGAAAGTCTGTGCATGAGATTTGTTGATGACATGAAGAATGAATTTAAAATGTCTATGATTGAAAAGATGAAATTTTTCTTAAGTTTGCAGATCACTCCGACTGATAAAGGTATTTTCATTTGTCAAACTAAATATGTGAAAGAATTGCTTAAGAAATTTGGACTTGAAAACTCAAAACCAGTTGGAACCCCTATGATAACCGGTTACAAACTGTCAAAGGAAGATGAATCTCCTAGAGTGAACTCATCTAGATACAAATCAATGATTGGTGGATTACTATACTTAACTCAGACCGGACCGGATATAATGAATGATGTCTGCATTGCTTCTAGATTTCAGTCTGATCCAAGAGAAAGTCATGATATTGTTGTTAAAAGGATATTCAGATATTTGGCAGGAACAATAGATTATGGGTTATGGTATCTAAAGGATGATGATTTCAGATTATGTGCTTATACAGACTCTAATTGGGCAAGAGATGTTGATGACCGGAAGAGCACTACAGGTGGTGCATTCTTTCTTGGGAAGAAATTGGTCTCATGGCTTAGCAAGAAACAATCATGCACTCCATTATCTACTGTTGAAGCTGAATATGTAGTTGCTGCAACTAATTGCACTCAAATCTTATGGATGAAGCAAATGTTGAAGGATATAAGGGTAAGTTATGATAAACCTATTGTTATTCACTGTGATAATACTACTGCTATTGATATGTCAAAGAATCTGGTATTTCATTCCCAATCAAAACACATATCTATAAGGTATAATTTCTTGAAGGAAAAGGTTGAAGCAAAGGAAGTCAGATTGGTATATGTACCCACTAAGGAACAGATTGCAGATATTCTAACTAAACCATTGCCTAAAGATACTTTTGAATATCTCAGAGATTAGTTGGGGATCACCACCCCTCTGGAAGAGACTTAGAGATGCAGGGATGCATCAATTCGGTGAGCTTATCAGAAATATCTTCTGATCCGGGTTGATGGGATGATGATGATGCTCAGGGGGAGTAGTCAGTTGTTTGGTTTGGCATCAGCGCTTTGTCATTGATGTCAAAGGGGGAGAGGTGTTCATGTGAAAAACAGAAAATATTAGGGGGAGAGATATTTCAGATCAGTTTTGGAGTTTTGGAGTTCTGGAGATTGTTGGCATTCCTTGGCACTTGGATGTTTTTCATATTCAGTGTTGTCATCAATGTCAAAGGCGGAGATTGTTGGCAATATGCAGGAATTGATTGTGTTGTCATTGATGTCAACACTGTGCTCCAGTTGGACATGGTTTTGTCCCGGTTGGACCTGTTCCAGTTTGTCTTGATTTTGGCTGAGGTTTTCAGAGATTCTGATCCGGTATGATCAGATTGTTGGATTCGGTTTTGGATGGTTATTCAAGATGATTATATGCTTGTCATATTCAGTTGGTTCGTGATTTGGTGCTCCGGAAGCTATCGTTTATGTTCTGGTTTGCCGGTTGATATTCTTGGTACCGGTTGGTGATATTTGATGAAATGGTTAATTAGTTTTGGTCCGGCTTCTAGAAATGGTTCCTAGCGTGCTGAAGGTGATCTAGATCGTGCCCTAATTGTTTGGTGGCTTCGCATTGGCTGGCATGATGATTTGGTGATCCTATTTGGATCCGGTTGGTTATTCTGTGTTATTAACACTGAGGGTTTCTACCGGTTGGTGAAACATGTTGCATTTGGTCTTGGCGGAATTTACGGTGGTTATAATTGTTTGGGAATTTGAATTAGGTTCATGCTATGTAATGTAAATCATAATATTGGTCCGGTGGTATCGTGTGATGTAATTTATGTAATTATGAGTTATGGGTTTAGGGTTTAGCCGACCTTGTTTATCAAGGTTGATGATCTATATATATAGATGATATATTCATGCAATTGGTATGTATGGTATGTGTTGAGACATGGACCAACTAGGAATCGAACCTAGGACCTTCCATACGTTGCTGGAGTGCTCTACCACTGAGCTACTGGCCCCTCTTGGACCAGTCCATTGTCGGTCCGGGTGTGGCTTATTTCCAACACCAACACCCCCCCTTAAGCCACACCTCTCGTGTGCTTGGGGCTCCTAGCCTGGACCTGGCTCTGATACCATGTTGAGACATGGACCAGCTAGGACTCGAACCTAGGACCTTCCATACGCTGTTGGAGTGCTCTACCACTGAGCTATTGGCCCCTCTTGGACCAGTCCATCATCGGTCCAGGTGTGGCTTATTTCCAACACCAACAATATGGTTATGTCTGCATTATCAGAAAGTGGTTTATGTGCGAACAAGGTTATATCATTCAGCGAAGGTTTGAGGAGAGTTTGGTATTGCAGGGCAGACATTTGTGCTTAACCGGAACTGTATCAAGCATTAGAAGATGCTATTTCCACAGTTCATTTCCTCCAGATTGTAGTCTGATGTTTTATGTAAGTCAGTGAGACTTCCCTTTGTGATGAGCAGTACGCTCTAGGCGGTTGGCCTGATTGCAAGTGCAATCCCCATTGTAATATTTCACATACTGCTATAGAAGCATTATCTAACTGTGGGTAGGGTTTCCCACCGTGGTTTTTCCCTTAACTGGGTTTTCCACATCAAAAATATTGGTGTTGTGTGTTCTGTACTTTCATGCTTTATCTTTCACTGTGTTGTTTTCATTGTGTTCCGGTAGAAGGTTTATAATCTGCATTAATTGTTTAACTTGTGGAAAATTGATTCACCGCCCCCCCCCCCCACCCTCTCAGTTTTCCTCCGGTTCATTATAACAATTGTATCAGAAATTGTTAACAGATTGGTCCAATTGACCTGAGGAATTTTAGAAAACTCTCTGAAAAACCCCTAACTCTATACTTGCAAAGATTGGCGACCCAAAACACTACCCTAAAAAGCGAAAGAAAAGGGGGGTCCCCATTTGCAATGGGGCAATGTGTGAAAACGTCACAACAGAACCTAACATCAATTACAAATAAGTCTTTGTCCCAAGACCTCTATAAAGTTTTGGATCTAGCAAAAACACAAAGGATTAAAGACCTGGAATCCTATGGTACCTAACATCCAATTATGAAATAAATGAGGCAAGAAATAAATGAAGCGGTCCAATATAAATCTGAAAATAATTATTAATAGAAGTAAATCTTTCGTTAAATGTTTGATACTCTAATTCATGGTAAATACTGCACACATGTAATCCTGAAATGAATGCCTTGGCAAATGAACGTGCAGAAATTAAAGCAAGGCAACTGCTATCAAGTATTCTTAACATGACATGTTGCAGATTCCTATTTGTTGTAGACTTCTAGAACTCTTTTACAAAAACAAATTACAATAAGAGTTTCTAAAAATAAGGAAAAAGAAATGGAAGAATGGTGCCTAAACTCACTTCATTTGTTGGCCAAAGTGGCAGGCAGGCTCACTCAAGTATAGGACTTAAAAAGTGATAGATTATTGGGAATCATGTAATGAACCTTTGCTGTACCTACCTCGCCTTCCTGATAATTAGGGCCTGATCTATCCACCGAAGGTTGGATTTAGGGCCACAAAAGGAAATTACGGTTTCTTGCAACATTTAGATATTTTATTTTATATGTCAGCAGTAATATTAGATCAGTGGCATAATTATTGCAGCACAAAATACATACACGACCCATTCTAGATTTTGAGGATTTTCCAGGTTGGCTAGGCTACCCATCCAGACCCATCCCGTCTCTTAGGGCTAATAGGGCCACCTGAAGATGGGCCCAGCATGCCCCTGGCTTGCACTCATTATCTTGAATGTACTAACAAACAGAGGATATCAGGAAGATAACAAATGCATACAGAAAACATAGATTCATGACTATATTACTTGGTTAACATTTATCCATTATATATAAATTTGTAGGGATAAATTCATTATATTTGTGCCTAGTTGCAAAAACATGACTACCATTAATTAGTATTCCTTTTCTTTACTTATTAGTTGTGTCTGAGAATGAATGAATTATTTTTATTCTTCTATCTGTCACTAAAGTGTATTTTAATGCAGCATACTAAACCTGATATTGCAGGTTACCTATCTAGCATGAAGATTAAGTTCATTTTACCCTTTTGTACATTACAAATGTGCTTAGTTCATTTGGTAAGGACATTTTTAGGCATGGAACCGATTTAGCAATTAATCTGGGTCACTAGTTAAATTATATTAATTACTGTTATATGAAGAATGAAAGCAGATTTAATACAACTTGCACAAAGACATACTTCATCATTTCAACATTTAAGCGGATTGGCCTGGGGACGTACCAGCCTGCTGGTGATGGGAAGGAATGCTTACTAGGCGCTGGTTCTTCATCGCTGGGAAGAACCAGCGACTAGCCCTTTTACATCGTCTACTGACTGATGCGTTCCTAGGGAAGTCCTCACGGTTGTCTAGGCATCATAAATTATGAAAACTGAAATAAATATTATTACTGAGTAATGAAGTTACCTGTTGGATGCTTCTTCTTGCCCTTCTCTCCTTGTCACCTCCTCTCCCGTGTTTCCTTGGGGTGCGGGTTTATAACTCTTTGAAACCATGCGATTCCTCTTGAAACATGGCGTCTATTCCGGAGGTGGCTTGGGAATGGACGCGTCCTGTCATTACTCCCACTAGTTAAGATAAAACGTATTTTAAGCGGTAAAAATAATTTATGTATTGAAAATATATATATTTATGTACATGTATTGTTTAATGTTTCTAATCATTGCCTGCTGTCTACACGGGAATATGACAAATCTACACAGAAGATATGAGTTGCAAGAAGAAAAAGGTGGGATCCAACCCAAATCCAGGATCTGCCCCACAAAAGTGCAGTACTTTTGAAGGCCTTTTCTCCAAGGTATCCAAATTATACTCTGAATAACTAAACAATTGAGATAGGTGGAAAGTAGTCAAGGAGCTTATAAGATTAGCTCTAGCTATGCATTCTCAATTTCTCATGAATAGCAGCCATAACAGGATTCCACTCAGTATTACCGCCAGAGATCAGGTAACTGTGGACCCTCCATCTGCATGCCATGCAGGCAATAGAGGAATCAGCAACCCATCTTCTCCCTCAATGTAAAATCACCATCAAAATTTGGGCATTGGTTCTACGTAGATTAGAAAGAAAGAAATTTAGCCAAAAAATAGTCTCTTCCTGTCGTGGCTAGTTAATGGATCAAGTCCAAGGATTAAAAGTTTGTGGGAAGTCAGTCTAGCTATGGTTATATGGCATATGTTAAGAGATAAATGCAAAATTAAGAAAGCTTGAAAAAATCTAAAGACTCTAACATTGACTTCTCAATTAATAAAATAAGGGAGTTGTTGCAGAAAGCAAAGTTGGGTTTTGCTAAAATGAGCTGCTCCCCCTACAAAGATTGGCAAAAGTTAAATTTTAGCAGAGAGTCCCTAAAGGCAAACCAGGCAAACCAAGAGCAAGTAGGCTACTCTGAGATGATCGAGCAAAACTGATACATGCTTTTTCCTTCAAACTAATCCTAGCCTGACCTAGCTATCAGTAATTTGCAGCAAAAATTAAATCTAGTTTAAGGCCTGAAAATGGTTATCCATTCATGATTACAAAACTAATGGTCAAAGGAGATTCCATGATTATTATCCAAATAATCCAAGGGATATGGAGGAAGAAGTCCCAAAATGGTGTCCAGAGAACATTCTTGCAGCTGTCACTAAAACTTTCCATGCTTTTTGAGACCTCATACAATCATTATTATTATAAAGCAAATAGGCCAGAAAACCTCTTAGTCAATAAGTAGATCGACAATTGATTTTGGACATTATACCAATCCAATATTGGGAGGGCCTTAGTGAGACTTTATATAATGATGATTTACCATTAACAGCCTCTCTCCTCCAGCTGCCTTTTCTAATGAGACCCAACTGCCACAATGACTGGTGTCACAGCCTGAGGCTCCCCAGTATCACTGTTCTTTCATTACTCTACCCATTCATTCTCTTCATCCTTAGTGGCAGCAGCTTACTATTATAGCGAGCAGCAGCAAGAACGAATGATTGTCTGAAAGGGTGTGTGAGTTGCCATGGATGAGGATGTGACCGGCATGGATCTGTTAAAAAAACCCTATCAAAGAGGAAGCAGCACTTAGGAAGATATCTAGCCAAACTCTGAAATGTATTATTTAAAAGTCTGGATGAAGACACCCTTTTGATAGTCCATATTATTATGGGACCTAATAATCTGGAGCAAAGGTGTTGTGTGAAGACACAAAGACATTGTGGATAACATTAGAAAAACGACAAAGAGAGGATTATATAGGTAAGTCTGTAGGACAGAGGAAGATGACACTGAAGAGGAGCCATAGGTAGGAATGCAACTAGTGGCAACAAGGAGCAGGGAGCATTTCTGTCCCTTCAAAATGTATAGCCCACTTCTCAAATGGGTCTTGAGACACAAATAGTGTCAAGAGTATCTCATCCTAGCAACCAGGTTTACTAGTGCATTCACAAATATCACAACTCTGCACAGAATCATGTGCATACTTAGACCATTAAAGACCTACCTATAGCACTTTTTGTGCAAATGTGCACCCTTAATAATTGCCTTCCACTTGACCTCATCTCGCTCCCAAAAAATTTCCTCACATTCATTAATTAAGATACAACAATGTAGTACTTTGTCCAAGCGCATCTTATATAATTGTCATTAATAAGCTAATAGAGCATCACATGCACCATGTTGATGTAGGTTTTAGGCACATAACATTACGAAATAAATTACCAAGATAATTTACCCCCTCTTGAACAAAATCACCTCAAATGCTAAGAATGAGATCAACTAAAATGATTCCAAGGTTTCTACATGTCAGGTCTTGACGAGTGGGTAACTCAATGGTCGATGTGAATTGCTGTGTTCACTTGGGGACTTACGCAAATTTTTAGATTATCATGAATGATGCGGAGTAGGTGTGCTAACAACTTAAGATTTATCAATATGGCTCTGGATTTACTTCTTACTAAAAAATGGGCAAAAGGAATAGGGTTCGGGAAATCTATTCTAAGCCTAGGAATGTAGGAAATGATGAATGGATCTAGTGGAATCAAACCAAGCAAGGTCTCACAATCAGGTATTGACACAAGCTTAGTGCAATCGTCTAAGGTATACTTAAAGATTTTCAGGCTATCACCATCAAACATTGACACCATCCAAGTTGATACTTGTCAACGGAAGCGTAATAGTTGAAGTTAAGCTTACTTATAATTCCAGTTGACCACACAAGGCGCACTTACCAGCGGCAAGAAGCTAGTGGTATGGATTAAGGATTCCACACAAATGAATTCAACAAATCTTCCACTCAATCTAACAAACATGAAAATAAATTCTAATCTAACTTGGAGGAATTGAGAACCATGAATGCAAATACAACACTTGAAGAGCAAAATCACCAACAATTGAACAATGAGTATGATTCAAATAGCTGCAGCATATACCAACAATTCTACAAAAACTCTCTTACAAATGAGAGACAAGGAGGCATATATAGAATCTCTTACAAAATGGATGGCCAAGATTGATCCAAGATCAACGGCCGAGATCATGCCAACCAAACCCTAGAATTGCCCTAATTAGGGTTTACATCAAAAATGGCGCCACCTACATATGGCCCAATGAAAAGATAACTAGTCATCAAATAGGGAATCTTCTAGAAGATTCCTCCCTACATCTCTCTCTCTCCTAGCATACTCCAAAAATCTAGCCAATACTGAATCTAACTCCTCCATGGAAATGCTAGGCAAGGTATCCTGTTGTAAATCAATCACGTCCAGTGAATCCGAGCAAGCATCCAAAGTGTTCTCCCATTCTGGCATGAGCTTCTGCGAACTATGAATATGAATCAACAAAGAGACCAAGTCGTCTATCTGACTCTTCTTCAAAGAGTCCAACTGGCAAAAATACATAAATTTCATCTTGTCTCTTAATTCGGCTAAGTGTAAACCACTAGCATCACTAACATCACTAACATCAACACCCAATAATTCCTCAATCGAGGCAAGGATCTTCATCTGAATGTCCTGAATTAATCCTTCCATCTCCATACAAGTCGACTGGGCGTTCTCATAAGTTGATTTCTTCATGGCTAATGAACAATACCAGACATGGAAATCGTATCTGTCTCCACTGTGCACAATGTTCTCGCTGACCAAGGTGGAATTCGGAATCTTCTTCAAAGCTTGGAGGCGTGGAATAGTCTTGTCTTGAATAGGCCGAAATTCCTCCCAAACTCCCTCCAAATACTAGATTCTGAATGCGAACACTGTTGTCCTATCATATGCATGGACAAACTGAGTAAGGAAATCATCTGTCTGCTTTCTTGTATTCTCAATCCACTTTTCCACCTCCGAGAGTGTACATCTCGCTGCTTCATAGTGTGAATGCATTCAATGGTCGACTGCAATAGGGGAAATAAGGGTGGGCTCTTCACGCCTTATACCTGCAATGTACTCTCTAAGTCTGATATTCTCTTCTGTGTACTTTTCTTTCTCCGCAATCTCTCTGTCTAACCTTGCATCGATTGCCTTGAGGTTTTCACCAACCTCCTGAAATTCTTGCTTTCTGGATGTACGACCAAGGGCAACTGAAGTGATCTAGAAATCCATAGGAGTAGCAATGTCCGCTGTCACGCCTGCAATAGGAACAGCAATCTGCGCAATCCGCATTCCTGTCTCATCTCTAGCTATGTGTGACAAAATCTCCACTCTCTTGGGCTCTTTCTCCTTAGCACTCCTAGCTAGGTAGTCATCAATGTCGTCAATAGGTTGTACCTCTATCATTTGTTTACTTTTCCCCATACTTCTCATCAGCCATTCAGGAATAGCGGCCATCTCCATACCATCATCGAGACATATTTCTCGATCAAGTCCTCTCAATGCCGAGATAACATCATCATTATCATCAAGATTATTCCTGGTCCAATCATATACCTCATTTCCCAAACTAACTTCCAAAAGGACAGTAGGGGATCCCGGTTGATCATCATTCTCATTCGAAGGTGTAGATGTCGCTGTGGCATGAAATTCCTAAGTATTCCCAGGTAGTATCACTGTGTTGGAACACTGTTGAGTCTCCTTGTTATGTTTTGTTATTTCAATCACTTCAATTGATGAGACACTGAGAGGGGGTGAAGGAATGATAAGTGGAGGAATGATAGTTTTTTGTTTCTTCTTCACCTCCTCAATCTTCTTCCCTCTGGCCTTGACTTCTCCTGGCGTGTTCTTCCTTCTCTTGGGAGCTTGACTCTCTTCGTCTGCATGAATCCTGACATCACTGATAGTCCTCTGATCATCCTCGAAAGTAGACTCTTCCGGCTTCATCCTTTCATAAGTGAAGGGAACACCCATCTCAACTAACTTATTCATCTGTATATCTACCCATGTACAAGAGAAACTCAAGACCTCTCTCATCAATACATTCAAGTCAATCTTTCTGACTCTGACCAATTAGGCAATAGGATTGCCTTCTTCATTTCACTCTCATAATGTGGATGTGTATGATCTCTGTCATCTAATACTTGATCAGAAATGAGGAAAAGTCCACACTTCCTCATAAAATCCACTGACATTCTGGACCACATTGTTCTCTTCACTGCTTGCTCGTCCATCAAGTTAGCCCAATAATCTTCTATGTAAACTTTGTGGATGAACTTCTCTCCCCTGATCCTTCCAACTTTCTTGTCTGGATCGAATCTCTCTCTTTTCTTGTATGTAGCAAATTGATAGAATGCAAGCTCCTCACTCGCAGTGTTGGCGGCTATGGCAGACTGACAAACCTCTGATGTCTTCCCAACTGAAATAGGGAATGTCATGCATGTCCTGTGCTTCTCTCTCTGAATGACATCGACCCATAGAAGTTGTCTCACCACTTCCAACAAGATCATTTTGTCAGTCGAATACCTAGGAAGTCTGTAGGGTTCAGATTGAAACACATGAATCCTAAGGTATGTGAAAGTGGGAAACTGAATATACCATGATCCATATTTTTCAATTAACTCAATTGCCTCCTTGGACAATCTTTTGTGGATTCCGCCTTGCAGCATCCGTGTGATATACATAGTGAATGCATTATTCACTCTCTTATAGTCTTCAATTCTATACATGCTCAGCTGGGGGTAGCACTCATGACTCCTGAATTGTCCTTGCCCATTCCCGACTTCACCTTTGCATATTAATCCTCTGTATGAAACAAACCGTGCAAGCAAGTATACCAAGTAAGAAGTCATGGCAAATGACTTGGACCGCTCTACATTCCTCAGCTGAAAGTCCAAATTGTCACTTATAATCTTAGACCAATTTACTAATGTTCCTCTAAGACAATCCTGGATGAAGTAGAACATCCATCCATCGAATATTGCTCCCTGTGGCATCCCCATCACTCTGTTGAGTAGGAATATTAAATCGCTATACTCCTCCTTGAAGTCTACGCACATAAGTGTCTTGGGAGCCTTGGAATGATGAGACCTAGGCTCAATCATCCACTCTTTGTTTATCAAATTCTTGCATACACCCATCTTCTTCGTGTATCTTTCTTCATATTCATCCTTGGTCACATCCTTCATGTCCGTTCCGCGTGGAATCCCGAACACCTCTGCAATAGCATCCTCAGCAAGGTAGGCAATGACAACGCCCTTAGGAGTCTTGATCATTCTCGTGAGAGGATCGTAACACCATGCACACTCCAGGATAAGCTCACTGCACTGTATGGACTGTGGAAATCCAGCGGCATGAAAAATACCACTCTTCATAATGTTCGCATATGCTAGGGAAGGAACTTGATCTCCGACTCCGAACATCCGCTGTTGCATCTAGTCGAAGTCTAGGAAATGCATGTTTGTATCTGTGATCTCCTTCCATCTAGATGAAATCTTAAGCTCTAGATAAAATCCAGTCTCCAGCATCTTCAATAGTTCTTTCCTTTCCTTATATCCAGACTTCGACATCGCACCTGTACGAAGCTTGAAGTTAGACTTAGGAAAATAAATAATGCTCTTGATAAAATTCCCGACTTTCTAAAGATTTTAGCTAATTAGAGCATGGAGTCAGGAAAATAATCCATACACTTGGTAAATTTTGACAATTAGATTCAAAGTGTGACAACACTAGGGCATGGAAACCCTCTATAAAATTCATTAATACCTCTTTATGCTTAGAAAATATGCAAACTAAAATGCAAAGGAGTATACCGGATTAATGATGACTAAGGAAAGGTGTGAAAGGTCGTGTTTTCACACAAAGTATGTCTGAAGACACCTTCCACAATCAACAATGGAGGTCAACAATTTTGAAGACAACCTGAAAATCAGACTTTTAAAACATGTTGTAGTCTTCAAAAATGTGCATAAACTCAATAAAAATCAGTTTTAATGATGAAAACAATCATATTCAGGAATGTAAGTGTGGCTGGTAAAAAATAAATTCCTGAGGACAAGTCTGAAAATTGATTACTTCAAACTTACCAGCACCTTGCAAAGTAGTTAAAAATCCCTAAAAATGATGGGAAATAGCTAAGGAATCAGCTCCAAGCGAAATCGCCAGAGTGGTTAGGTGGCTCGAAATGAAAATTTATGAGGACAACCGCCTAACAATGGAGTTTCCAGACCTGCAACAGCGATAAAATGGTCTGAAAATGCACAGAAAACTCCACAAAACACCTCCAAATGCAAATCGCCTAAATTGGAATTGGCTGGGCAAAGAAGATTGAAGTCTGAAAATTAATGGGCAGCCATTAATGGAGGTCAAATCTGAAGACAAACCTTAGATCTGAAGCGGATCAGCAAGCTAGGAATGATGGCAGCCACCAAGCATGCATGGAAAATCATCAAAATGTGGCACCAAACCTCTCCAAATGAAAATCGAAATTTTCCCAGCTATGGCGCCAAAGTCAAAATTCTGAAAATGTCATTAATGGCAGCCTTGATCTGCAGCAAGGATGGAAGCAAGGATGGCAGCAACCTGGAAAATCGCCCAAGTTGGGGAATAGACACCCCAAACACAAAAAATCACCTTCCTTAACAAAATCGCACTTCACCAAAAATCGCCATTTTTGCAAAAATCGTGGCATTCAATCAACAATGGCAACAAGGAGATATGGCGCCCAGCTGGAAAAATGGAATGGCAATGGCAGCCAACAAAGTTTTCAACAAATTACTTCACTTCAATCACTTGCCAACTATGGAGAAAAATCGCCTTCCATGGAGACACCTGGCAAACTTAAATAATAAAATAATGTTGGAAGCTCCTCTCTTATACTTGTTTTTACCTCACACTTTCACAACACAAGCAATGTGGGATAAAACATTTGCTTAAATACTTGTTTGGTAAAAAACTAACTTGCTTCTAGAAGGTTTAAATATTAAATGTTTATTGCAAGTTATTAAATTTTGCTTTTAAAATTTTAAATAATCATTAATCATTATTTAAAAGCAATTAAAAATGGGGCTCACTTAAAAAATATTTCAATTTTAAATCAAAATTGAGCCTCTAGGGGAAAATCGACTTAAGTTGGGATTAAAAAATCCCTTTAAAAAACATTAAA
Organism: Cryptomeria japonica; assembly: GCF_030272615.1. Taxonomy (NCBI): domain Eukaryota; kingdom Viridiplantae; phylum Streptophyta; class Pinopsida; order Cupressales; family Cupressaceae; genus Cryptomeria; species Cryptomeria japonica. The sequence continues at coordinate 587,148,311 of NC_081414.1, read as the reverse complement.
GTGTCAAAAATTTCCCCATAAGGGAAAATCAATCCTAGCTTGGATAAAAATCCACGTTCAAATTTCATCAAAATGCACATAAAACTTCCCAAGGGAAAATCGATGGCAGTCTGGACAGAAAATCCACACTCTAAATTCACTTTACTTGCAAAAATCACTCCCTGGTGGATAATCGACCTCAATCTAGATGAAAATCCGAACTCAAAACTCACTAAAATGCTCTCAGTGGAAAATCAACTTGGGTCTGGACTGAGAGTCTGCACCAAAATCCGCACTAACTTGCCATAAAACATCCTAGTGGAAAATCGACCCAGGCATGGAATCATCCTTAACGTTGTCCGCACTCCAATCCGCACTCCTGGTGGAAAATCGATAGCAGTCTGGAAAAATCCTAACACTTAGCCAAATTTTAGCACTTCCAGGGGAAAATCGATCCAGGTGTGGATAAACAATGGTGGAAAATAATAGCCAATATGGATTTCAGGGGAAACCCATGTGTAGTGTGGATTTTGAATGGGGGAAAAAGGTGGGTAGTCTGGAATATGAGGGGAAAAGCACCTCTAGCATGGAATTTGACCTTCTAACCCTTGGAATATGGATTTCCCTTAAGAATTTGACAATTTAACCACTCAAAATCACTTAGAAACTTCAAATTTAGACTGGACTTAGGCAAATTTTTTAAAATATTGAGCGAAACGCTAGGAAATTATCGGGATAAAGTGCAAAATCAACTTAAATAATACCTTAGGAGCGAAAAAACAACTCCAAAAGGTTTGGGAATACCTTGGCACTTTAAAATCACCAATGCGCGTGTTAAAAACACGTTAACGCTCAAATGGTCAACACTTAGACAAAACTTAGGATCATTAAAATATCAACGTTTGCAACCTGATCCTATAACTTCAAAAACCCTAGACGGCACTAGGCATGATCAAAACTCCAAGACTCGAGCACGGGAAATGCAAAATTGCCCACTAAGCAGCCAAAACCCTAACCTAACGACGTATAAAGCCGGAAAAGAGGGGGTCCCTGTTACCAATGGGGCAATGTGTGAAAGGTCACAACACACCGCTAACTACTTTCACTACAAAACTGTGCAACTAGTGGCACTTGACCTAATGTCAAAATGCTACAATATCCTCCATTGCATCCAACACTACAACAATACAAAAAAGTTGTGAGTCAAGCAATCCATTCTTCAAACAATCTTAAAATCAAACTCCTAAAATAAAATCAACCAACAACATATCCACCCAAAAAACTAGACACTTGAATGTTTGATGATCTATGAAGAATACAAAGGGAGTGACTGAAAAATAAATTGAATGAATGATTCAATAATCGGATAATCTATTCAACAATATACAAGCGTGTATAAAGAGATTGCAAGGACGATGTTCTAAATTAAGAACAAGTCGTTTAAAGTGAACTACTAAAAAGCTAAACACTAAATAAAGCTTAAAAGCTAATTAACTAAAAAGAAAAAGCTAAATGCTAAATAAAGCTTAAAAGCTAATTAACTAAAAAGCTAAATGACCATTAAACAAGGAACTAAATATAGGTGACTTAAATATAATAAAATATTCTAATAGTGACAAACAAGTATTCTTGAAGCATCTACAAGGCATAAACCATGGCTAAAGCCTTGCAGTCTATAATGGTACTATTGTGCTCTATAGATGTGATTTTCTCATTAACAAGTAGATCAAATCACCTTTCAAGTGTACCATTTGCATTGAAGTTCAATTTTAACACCCACTTGCAACCAATGGCCTTCCATCATGCAAATCAACCAAGTCCTACGTCTCACACTTTTACAATGCCAACATCTCCCTTTTATTGGCATTACTTGAATACTTGCTTTCCTTATAAGAGATAGCTTCTGCTACAAACTTTGGTTTGTCAACAAAAGTTCAAAAACGCTATGAAAATCAGGTGGGCTATACCTATCAAGTAATTTGGCTACCTTGTAGACCTTCTTAGAATGACTAATGCTGCACCAGAATTTGTGTTTGATGTACCTTCATCATCTCCATCCACATTGTCTTGTCTACTAGCTTATCCATTTGCAAATGCATCCTCCTACTTTATTTTGTGTTCAAAACGCATCTTTCAGCTGCATTTATCTTTGATTGTTCCCCTTACACTTGTTACCCTTAAAATACAGCTTAAAATGCTTTTTCTTTGGCACATGAACAAATGTCTCACAACCAAATGCTCTCATATGTGTAACAACAAGCTTCTTACTTATCCACATCTCATATGGTGTCATCTCCTCAAGCATATAAGTGGGAAACCTATTCTTTACATAACAAGCAATATTAACCACCTCAACCCAAAACTCGTGTCCTAGACCAACACTACATAATAAAATTCTGTCTCAATCAAACAAGATTTTATTCAGCCTTTCAACCACTCCATTCTATTGCGATGTGTAGAGTGCCATCCTCTATCTAACAATCCCAAAATGTTTGTAAAACACTTCAAACTATTTAGAAGAATACTTTTCATCATTATCTAACCTTTAACACTTTGATTTTCTTACCGGTCTAATTCTTTACATATGCTTTAAACTCTCTTAAATTGTGAAAAACTTCTAACTTCTTTGCTAGAAAATACATTCAAACATGTCTACAATAATCATCAATAAAGGACACACGATACTATAACTTAACAATGGAGTGTTGTAACGTCCCTTCCCAGATTTTTCAATGAAAACAACAAGTTTGCAAAATAAACAACCTTCACCAAATTATATCCAAACAGCAACAATTAATCATATTAAACAGCATCCATAATTAGCTAGACAATCATGTAGATTTGCAAAAAATGGATGAAACTCTAGCAACAACTTGTATTGATTAAGATATGGCTTCTACAGCAAATATGACTGTTATGACAGTCATTACAGTAGCAACAACAAGAAGTGCAATTCTGCAACATAGGATGCTCAAATGAACAATTGAGCTTCCCTAAAACTCCTTGAAGCTCCAATGCACTCCCTGAGTGAGAATGCCCTCAATAACCAAAGGGTTTTGTACTCTGATTCCAGCAATCAATGGATTTTCGTCCACTGGTCACAATATCCTATGGGTTTTTGTAAACAGAAGATTACTTCAACACCAAGTGCCCAAAATACAAAAACATGAAATGGATCCTTACAATTCAAATGTTTTCCTAGTTTTATAGGCTTCCCACACAAAAGATCAAACTAGTCATCCTAAATCCAAATTGGCACCACCGCCTAAAATTTGAATTGTACACACTACATCACAAGTCAGCCTTATAGGCCTTATAGACCTTTCCTATCAAAGGTTTGTGGTTTTTCCTTCCTTTCGACTCAGCATGGGTTGAGCCACAACCCTAATCCCCAATCACCAATGGCTTCGTGGCATGTGTTAGGCGATATCTTCAAACCCCAATGCCCAACAATTCCTAGCATGAGTCAAGTGGCAATCCCGACCACCAATCTCCAATGCCTCCCTATCCTTGGCATAGTCAAGCGGCAATCCTAACCCCCAATCTCCGATGTCTCCCTAAGAAAGATGTCTTTCATCTAATCTTTGTAAAGGGGACAAGACGAGTGCAAATTCACATGACCAAATACATTGTTGTGAATAGCTTCCAGAATCTATCTTACTCTAGTACTTCCAAAAGAAAAACTTACCCTATTATGCTTTCTACACTATGTTACTAGATCCATGGGCCAAGCTGCCAGATCCTATTTTAGTTTGTACCGAATTCAAGATCCACTTTGGCATGCTAGGGATCCGTCGAAGTTTTTTGTAACATTATATTATTGTTGGGCCTTTTCATTTCTCTCTTCCTCAACAAGTGAATAATAACGTCTTTTACACATGGCTCCTATTGATTCAATCACACGCAGGCAAGCACCAAAAATTGTGATGCCAAATCCAATCACCATTCTTCTAGACTTTATCATATATGTTTATATTAAATTATTAATAATTATATGTTAGGATCATATAATATTATATTTAAATTAATATATATTGTATTACAATATTTGTATATTATTATATAATTATATTATATTATAATATATTTATATTATTAATATTTGTATATTATTATATAATTATATTATATTATAATATATTTATATTATTATATAAATATTTTATATATATTATATTATATTATATTTATATTATTAATATTTGTATATTATTATATTTATATTATTATTATTTGTATATTATTATATAAATATTTTATATTTAATTATATTATATAATTTATTAATTTTACTAACTATATATATCAATCTTACTGGGATACGTGTACCCAAACCCCTGGGACGCGTTTCCGATAAAAGAAACATCTTTGAAGACGTTTGGAGTCGTAGGGTTCTGTTGATGTGTTTTTTAGGCACATGCGAACACAAAATAAAATACCATAAGTATCTTATCCTCTCTTGAACAAAATCTCTCAAATGCTGAAGATTAGCTTAAGGATCACTTGAGAAGACTCCAAGGTTCATGAATGTAGGGTCACTACGTGTGGATAAGCTCATTGGTTTGATGTGATTTTGCTGGAATCACAAGGGGACTTGCATTAGAATGCCTGAATGCTTGATTTGCTGGAACTCGATCATCTGATGTTGTTATATGGTGATACTCTTTGTCCTAAACTAGCTTGATTTTGAAAAAATGGCAAAAGGTAAAGGGTTGAGAAAGCCTATTCTAAAATCTAGAATGTAAGAACATAGATGAATGACTATATGGAACCCTACCGAGCGAGGTCTCACCATCAACTTGAACAATTTGACACAAACTCAGTGCAATCTTCTAAGGACGTTTCAAAGATGTTTGAATCAATACCATCAAACATTGATCACCATTCAAGTTAATGCATAAACAATGAGTGTAGAACAATTCGAAATTAAGCTCATATCATTCCAGTTGACCACACAAGGCACACTTGCAAGCAGCAAGAGGGTAGTGGTGTGGACTAGGCAGATTCCACATGAATACATTCAACAACTTCTTCCATTCAGTCTAATCAACATGAAAATAAATTGAGAAGCAGAACCATGAGGATTGTTGAAATAACAAATTGCACCATAACTTCAATGAAAAGAGTATCTCATTTACAAGTCATACCAACAATTCTTCCCTCTCCTAATCTACTTTAATTGCTATTCTATTCACTTTTCACTACTCTATTCACTACTAGCTAACTATTCACTATTAGCCTTTACAAACGAAGAGACTGCGCTTTTATAGAGAGCTCATTTACAATGAATGGCCAAGATTGAATCTCCATCAATGGCCAAGATTTAACAATGAAAACCCTAATTAGGGTTTGTTACAACAAACTCTCTTTAGCCAATGAGAAAATTACATTCCATGAGTGTGGACCAATAGGCCTCGGGGGTAGGTGCCTCGGAGTTTGTGCCATAACTGGTGGGTCGGGTACATTGAATCAAGACATGCAGAGATAGACCTTCCCTAATTGGTGAGTGGTGACTAGGATGATGACTAGGACGCCACCTCAACTCGCACTTTGTAGGTTTGGAAGATTTGATACTCGACATTACAAGCTTGCTCAAAGTAGTGGTGATGGGATATCCTTCACTTGCTTGCCTTGGAGTGATTGTATAACTTATCCCCAACATTCCTTTGATCTCATCATGCCTCCAGGGTGTGGTGAGAATACTTGAGATTCTTCTCTCCTAAATACCTTTGCGTTTGATGAAGCTTCCTCTTGATCTTGCATAGTGGTGATAGGAAGTATTCGTCGTGGTTAACCTTCAATCCTTGCTTGTATATCTTGCCTTAGAATGGTTGTATGATCTCCCTTTTGCCATCTTATGATCTCTCTGTGTCAATGTGATAGAATGAGAACCTTGAAGATATCCCGCTCTACTGCTTGTAGGTGCTTAGCACTTTAAGTCTTCTTCATGCACTTGAGGTATTCTTGATGCTGATGGAGCTTCTTGAAGAGGTCTTCCTTGTATCTTGTCCTTGGTGTTGAAACTTTATCCTTGAGGTCTTTATTCCAATCTTCCTCCATTTGTTTCTTCATCTCCTGCAAAACAAATAAGCAAGCATCAAATGAAATCCCTTGTATTATAACCTCCTAGTTTGATGTAATTTGCAGGTTTAACAAGAGCATCTATAGAAGGGGTCACTCCTTGATTGAAGCAAATTTGTTGTCTTCTTGATGAATTCACTCCTCCTAAACATGAGATCCACATCTTCAATGCTTAATTTGTCTTCCTTGATCATCAGGTCCGCTCCTTTAATGTCTAATTTTGCCCTTGTGCTGCAGCAACTCACCTATATTCTGATAAAACTCGCTAATGTGCTGACAAAATTTGATGTCTAGCTGGAGAAATTCACTGTCTTGCTGATCAGATTCAGTAGATCTGCTCACAAATTTGCACTTGGAGAGAAGAATATACTTGAATTAATGGTTGAGATGAATGTTTTAACTTCTCCTTTATAGGCACTTAAGATGAATGGATGTATCTTTTACCCTAAGGCCGACTTTGTCACATTAAAACAAATAAAAATTACCTTTGGCCGACCTGCCTCATTTGATTTCAAATTTGTTTTGGGCGCCTAAGTCATGCATTAGTCAATTTCACTCCATTTTATCAACTCATGAAGTGCACTTCGCTCTATGTCCTTTCCAAGGACAGGACCTATATGTAGTTCGCTTTCTGTCCTTGCTAGGGACAGGCCCTATATGAAAAATCCGCTCTCTTGCTAAGGACCTAAATCACAAATCGCTGGCTGACCTTTGCAAGGTACATTCTTATCAAATGAGCTTTATGTCTCATGGGCGGACAAGGTCAAAACAGGCAGCTCGCTCCATGTCCTTTCCAAGGACAAGACTCATATTCTAGTTCGCTCTGTGTCCTTGATGAGGACAGGACCTATACCATAAAGTGCGCTCACTGTCCTTGATAAGGACAGCCTCTAAATGATCAAGTTCGCTCTATGACCGAGGTAAGGACAAGGCCTACAATGCATTTCGCTCTGTGTCCTTGGCAGGGACAGGACTTATAATGTAAATTTCACTCTAAGACCTTCTTAAGGACAAACTCAAGTTCGCTCTATGACAGCTCTAAGGACATGATCAGGTTCGCTCAATGACCCTTCTAAGGACATAATCAAACGATTAATTTCGCTCTTGGACCAAGGTAAGGACAGGCTTGAAAACAAAATTTGCTCTATGTCCTTAATAGGACAGGCCCTAAAACAGATTGCTCCATGACCGTCCTAAGGACAAGATTGATAAGACAGTTTGCTCTGTGTCCTTGGTAAGGACAAGGCATGATAGATGAAACTCGCTCTCAAACCTTTGGAAGGTAAATAATTGAACTTAGCAAAATTCACTTTGAACTCCTTGAAAGGTACATCAATTGAAGCAATTCACTCTCAATGAAAAGTTCTCTCCAAGGGGTTTGGAAGGGACATGATGAAATTCGATCTGAAAGGCCAGCAAGGTACATGGTTTGATGAAGAAGTTCACTTCAAGTGGTAAGTGAAAATTTGCTCTAGGAAATGAGTAAGGTACATAAACTTGTTTTGATCCCCAATTTGATTCCTTCAATTCTCTTTCACTTTGTTGATTTTAGCAAATGAAAGTATCACCAATTTGACCTTCAAGAGCACCTATGGAGAAAATTCGCTTGAATCCTTGAGCAAGGTACTTGATCTCATAAAATTCGCTCTCAATGCCTTGCAAGGTACATGCCTTCAAAAATTTGCTCCCAGAGGCTTGTAAGGTACATGCCTTAATGAAGAAGTTCTTAGCAAAGTTCATCACTTGGCCTTTAATAAATTTCGCTCTAGGCTCTTTACAAAGTACATGACCTTGTGTTAGTTACCTTGTGTTAGGTACCTTGAGTGAGGTACATGAACTTGTGGAAACTCTTCACTCAACCCTTTCCCCTGACTTGACAAACCTTTTGGCCACTTAAGAAACTCTAGCCCTTCAATGCAAAGACTAATAGCAAAGACCCTAACACAACCGAGAAAGCAAAAAGTGGGGGTCCCCAATTGCAATGGGGCGATGTGTGAATACCTCACAACGGGTTCATTTTCCCGACGTCTCCCAAAAAATAAATTAGGGTTGGACGCGAGCTTAAAGCAAAAAATGTGGCACGAAATAACAAACACGACACCAAAAGCAAAAAACGCATCCTCTAGAACATCTACATGTTCTACTATTGTCACCACATGCACTCCCACAATGCCACATTTGCATCTGCACTGTCATACATGCTCCAACAATTTCACTCAATTCATGATGCAATAGTGAGCTCTTCACCACAAACATCTTACAATTCTTACCAAAGCAACTGAGCTATAAAATACCTCCATGCCATACCACAACATCTAACTTCCACCACCTTCTATTGCATAGGCTATGACACTTTTTACTAATCTATGATCAAACCTATCAAGAACTTGAACAATTCCAACTCTTCTCTCACCTAAGAACTCTCCACAAGCAAATAAGACACCAAAGTTGCAACAATCCAATAAAAAATCTTATATCTAAATTGAAATTTGTAAAATATCAAATAAATATTTTTAAAGGAATTTAAATGCAAATAATAGGCACTACAAAATTCATACATGATATTGTAAATCAAGGCTCTCAATATAAGGCTTATAGGAATACATGGTGCATTTTAAAATTATTTGTGTGATCTAAATTTTGTTATTTATGTAAAACTAAGCAATGACTATCTATTAACCTACAATTATGGATAAATTGCTCCAAATAAATAAGGAAATTATTATTACATTAATTGTTCATGTTTTTGAAGAATCATTTAGTCAAATGCACATAACTTAATCCACATATAATATCGTCATCCCAATTCAAGTAACTTAAGCCTTATAACCATATGGACAAGCTTAGCTCCTGGGATAACTGTCACGATCATAATTCACTTGTACCAAGCATTAGGCATAGGAACTTAGATAAAAATGTTAAAACCAAAGCCCCAAAAACTTCACGATTCATTTGTCCATAGATGTCTAATAGTCCATCCATCTAAAAAAGTTGCCCTCTCTGCCTTGGCAAGGCAAAATATCTATTCTGCTGACAGTAGCATTGATTAACTGATGTGCCACTTTATTGGCCAACCTATGTATATCATTATAGGAGAAACATCTGGATCTAGAGGAATTGGATATCATCAAGAATTCAGGTAATCTTCCAATGGCTATTATCCTTCTTCACGTGCTTGCCAAACTTGTAAATTTGTAATTATCATAGAATGTAATTTTTTGATGATGCTTTTGATAGATGCTTTCAAGGGACACCATAGGGCATCTCCAGTAGCAATAGCATTTCCTAGTTTTGTTTTGTATTTTTTTTATATAATAATAGAGGGAAAAGAGCCCTCACCCATTTACAAGAAAATGACTTTAAGATCACGGTTACAATTGCAAAAAAACAGAACACCACAAAGAAAAATGAAATCAAAAAGGACCAGCTGAAGCAAAGAAGAGAGCCACCCAAATTTCACCAAGATCTTCATTCATGTCAGATTGAATAGGCTCCCTGTATCATGGTCGAGGCTGTGAATTTCACGAACATAATCACCTATAGCCACAATCTGCATAGTACCAATCAATGTTCTTCTGGCATGGCACATAATTCAGCAGTTCACAATGATTCATGGACAACAGAGATCTCTCTGCATCATGGTTCATGTCATTTCACTTGCTCATATTTGACATTGATTTTTTTGCAGGGCTCCAGGCCATCAGATCAACTTTCAAGTACTGAGTATTGGCCAAAACGGCACCAAAGCTTCCTATGTCGTACCATAGCATTTGTTAATAAATTTGTGCCAAAATATTTGATGTACTACCCAACCATGAACCATTTGTGTCTCTTATCACACTACCAAGCAAGCTTTCCTCAATTTCACCAAGATGGGCTGGGCCAGCCAAATTTAGTTTGTAAAAAGGAATATCCAGAGGCTTCTACTTGGGTAAGATTTTATGATTCATCACATGGGTTTCACTATTATTAAATTAAAAACTCTTATCTGTTGGAGAGGGAGAGATTTCAAACCCAGTTATTTCATGGACAAACGGAGGCTCAACCAACTACAGCATAGTTGCATGTGGGTTGGATCAGAAAAAATAAAAGTCTAGAAAGATCAACATTGTGCTAGTGCATTGCCATGTAGCCAAATAAAAGTAAGTCCAACATTAAAAAACAAAAAGGGAAAAATAAAAATCACAAGGTGAAGTTCTAGGTGCAGTGATCTTCACAAAAGAATATGTATTCTTTCATAATCTCAAAGCAAGGGAAATCAAAATGCATTACTAGATCAAATGCTATCAAAGGACTAACCAAGGGTACCTTCACTATAGAAAAATTAACAAAGATTATGTGAGGAAAAAATGTATTTAACAAAGAAATTGTGACATTCACAATGCTACAAATAGATTAAAATGTTAAAGAGTAAAACTAATGCTCACAAATTCAAATTCAAGCATAAAGCAATCACTTGAAGAAGGGAGAAGCGAAAAGCAAGAGACCCTAACAAGAAAGAATTTTTTGTGGTATCACCAAACATTTTATGCTTCAAATATTAAATTCTAACAGTGAAAATGGAGTTGATCTCTGAAGTGGATAAAATTTCTTTTAAATGCTTCCAATTTGTGAACTACCAACTAAAATCACATTAATATCATTCAACGTTCTGGTATTGCCAGTGTGGAGAAGGTTTAATTAAACTACTTGTTATGTTTATATGGCAGTTGATAGCATAAATTATAACTAAAATATTTTGGAGCCATTAGACCAATACATAGAAAATACTTAAACGGAAAGAAATAACGAGTAAATATATGTGTGGAAATCACAAATTATAAATAAAATCAAACAATTTACTCACTTGCTTTGAACAATCATTAAAATCTGTAGTGATCTCACTGCAAAGTTGCTGGTATGCCCGATCAGAGCCTGTACTTAAATATTCCGTAAAACCCCTGAATGAGAAAAAGAATATAATAAGATTGTCTTTCATTGCATAGACACTACTAATAGTCAGCTTCACAAATCCACCAAAGTTAAGCTATCAGTCACAGCACAGACATCAGAAACTCTAAGCTGCATAATATAACTTGCTTGCATCCACATTCCAATTCCACACATGGATTAGAAACCCAAGACAAATCTAGCAACAGTGAAGAAATCATTTACAGTATTCTGTTAGAAAATATCAGAACTATTCATTCAAATTGAACAAAACTTGTTATATGCAGATCTGTGTTACCCCGAGTTTCTGGGTTGGGGGGACGGGGGCCGGGGAAACGGGTTTCCAGGACGTTTTTTTTTTTCCCGGAACAAGGAACGGCTATATATATATATATATATATATATATATATATATATATATATATATATATATATATATATATATATATATATATATATTAGAGTCTTGATTCTAATTCTAATTTCATTATCTTTTTTCCTTCTCAGACCAAAAGCAAAAAACCCTTTCACTTCTGAGTCTCTGACTTCACGTTTTCAATTTTCACCAGTATTTTTTTTATTTTCCAATTTTTCCTGAGTGCTGCCTGCCGTGAACTCCTCCCATCCGACGCCCAGCAATGTTTTCTTTTTTTCGTTTGAACTTTGGGAAGCAATACAATATCGATATAGATTATATCGATAATCATATATAATATCGATATAATCTATATCGATATCATATACTAATTACTCTATGATATTGATAAGTATTATATTGATATCGATATAATACTATATCGATATCAAAGTATATCGATAATATCTAAAATATTAAACAAAATGAAACTTTGCAAAAGAATAAAAATTAATCGCTCATAAATTATTATAATATTTATTATTTATTAATAATTATTAAATTATAATATTTAATATTTATTAATAATTATTAAATTATAATATTTAATATTTATTAATAAATAATAAATTTTATAATAATTTACAAGCAATTAATTTTTTTAAATCAGAAAAACTTTACTCGCTGCGAACAAGGATCTGGATTTTCTCAAAAAAAAATTAATTGCTTTCAAAACTGAAAAATAATATTTTTTAGTTTTTTTTATAAAAAAAAATTGGTTTTTAATTGCCCTTAGCGCCAGAAACAGCTAGCTGTCCCCAGGACGGCTACAGGACGGCTTGGGCATCCCCTGCTGTCCCAGGGATGGTCAACTGTCCCCGAAAAAATAGTTGACCGTTTCCGAGTTTCCGAGACGGTTTCCGAAAATTTTTGGGGATCGGGGACGGCTTGGAAACATTTTCGGTCGTCCCCAAGTCCCCGAAACGGATTCCGTTTCCGAAACAGGTGCCTTAAGGCCGGAAATGCGTTTCCGGGTAACACTGATGCAAATATAAGTACAAGTCAAGACTCAACAGCATACAACAAATACTACAACAATACCCCAACATCAACAACCATTAACTTGATTTTTTTTTTTTGTCAACAATGATCGGATGGCTTTGAGAATGGGTGATGGATGGCTAGGGTTTCGGAGATTTCCACAGGGCAAAGGGATGCAAAGACCCCGAAGAACTAGGAATAGTTTTCAGCAAAGAGCTTGGAATCCCCTTAAGGAGATTGAAAAGAAATTTTGGCGAGTGAAAGAAAACGACACATCTAACCAGGTAAGAGATTCAGTCCCAACCTGTACTATTGCAGTCCAAATAGAGAATGAGGAATGGAAGGAGGCAATGAACTCCATGTATGCAAAAGCTTTTTTTATGAAGTGGGTTGGGGAATGGTCGGCCTACATTAGAATACGTAAGTGGTGTAACGAACATTGGAGCAAAGATTTCACTATCAACACACTGCCGAACGGATTCTACCTTATCATCTGCAATACGGCAGAGGAGAAACAAAAGATTCTAAATGGTGGACCTTATATTATGGGGGGTATGGCTTTCTTTATTAAAGATTGGATCCCAAACTTTGATCCCCTAGCGACAACCATGGAGGAGATTCCAGTATGGATTAGGCTGTATAACCTGTCGAGCGAATATAAGCATCCAGAAACCCTAAAACTTATTGGTAACAAGATTAGGCATTTTATTAGTGCAGAAGATGCGGTGGAAAAGAAAGACTTTAGTATGTACACCAGAATATGTGTATATTGGAGGCCACTACCCCTGATTCCCCAAGAGATTGATCTTATTTCTCAATAGGGGATCTAGAAACAAAAGATTGAGTTGGAAGAAGTGGTTGAGAATTGTAAACTTTGCAAAAGTTCTCGGCATTTGACAAAGGATCGTCTAGTCTCAGAAAAAGGGAAAGGGCTTACAGAGGACGAGGTACAAGAAAAGCTTCAAATTTTATTGAGTCAAGAAAATGAACTTGGGGAAAGCACAGACATGTCAAATGGTGAACATATGGTGTGGGTCGGAGCCATTGATGCTATTATGGAACAAGAAGTCGGGTAAAATCACTTTCAAGGAAGAGTTGAGGTCAATAAAGATACAACTGACAAGGCTTATGAAGGGACTCAAGGTGTCAACCTTCTAAACTCTAATGAGGTGACTGGAATTGAATCGGGTGGGACAAATGTTGCTGTTGGAGGACAACGTATTTCCTTTGAATACTCGGATGAATTTGAGAGCTGGGGATCAAGTGGAGTGAGTCTAGAAGGACCAAAGGCCGCAGTGTGAGATAAGTCAAAAGGGGAAAAGATTAATTCAAGCTATGAGTTAGGAGTCATTGATCAGGATCAGAACCAAGCTAGGCTCCAATCTCCGAAGATCGAAAGAGAAGAAGAAGAGGTGGGTGAGGATAATGAGGAGGTAATCTTCAAAGATATCCAAATATCTCCTATTCGGAACCTGGAGAGCTCCTTTGAGGCGGAACAAGGAAATGGTGAGTCTTCTGATGACTCAAACGAGTCGGATACTCTAGAAGTTGATAAGGGGGATGAGGATCCTTTTGGATTAAATGAACTAATTGGCATTAAGGAGAAGAGAAGCCTGGGACAAACTTCATCACTTACAACTAAGGTGAAGAATGGAGAGAAAAAGAAAAAAGGCCCAAAATCAGCTAGGGATAAGCTGGAGATGGCAGGCAGTGCCAAAGGGCAAAGCAAATTGAGATCGGGAAGAGGCTATGCCTGTTCCCGGGGGCAATGAAGGTCCTTTCGTGGAATGTCAGGGGTTGCAATGCCCCTGACAAAATTCGTTTGATCAAGAGATGTCTTGATCAAACTTGACTAGATATTTGTTTATTACAGGAGACTAAGTTGAATAATGAGGATTTTGACTCTTTTTTCAAAAAGTTTTTTAGATGGAAAGGCCATTTAGTGGCTGCTTCTGGAGGGTTAGGTATTCTCTGGAATGAGAACACTATTGAGGTAAATATTGTGAACCAGGATTTCAATTGGCTTTGTGCTAGGATTTTCTCTAAGTCTTTAAAATGCACTTTCTTTATTATCAATGTGTATGGACCTACCAGTACTGAAGGGAAAAGGATTTTGTGGCGGCAATTGGGGGGGAGATTAGCTGAGGATAAGGACAGTGTGTTTCTAATTGGTGTAGATTTTAATGTTATTCTCCATCCTTCTGATAAGAAAGGTGGTCTTGGGTGGGCTAGACAATCACAAAAGGATTTCAGCGGTTTTGTGGTTGAAAATGGATTAATGGAAATTGCTTTCAAATGAGGTGACTTCACTTGGAACAATAGGCGTGCGGGGTTTCTTAATATTGTTGAGAAGCTTGATCGTTTCTTTTTTGGCAGGGAATGGGCGAAGGGTAATTGGGTCACGGAGGCAGAGATTCTCCCATTTGTTGGTTCTGGTCACTATCCAATCAGTGTTATTGTACAGGAGGACAAAGCCCCGGTAAGATGTCCATTTAAGTTTGAAAAGATGTGGATGAAACATGAGGATTTGAGGGATTTGTTATCTCAATGGTGGTCTCATCCCCACTTATGGACTGGTTCAAAAGCTTTCATATTTTTTAAAAGGCTCCAGTCTATTAAGGAAAACTTGAAGAGATGGAACAAGGAAGTTTTCAAGAATATTTTTATGGAAAGAGCTAGAGTGGAATTAGATTTGGAAATTCTACATTCCAGAATAATTGATAATGGAATGTCTGAAATGGAATTTGAGGAGGAAAAATTGCTTAAAAAAGAGTACGCTGAAATTTTAGCTAAAGAAGAAACATATTGGAGATAAAAGTCAAGGGAGTTGTGGTTGAAAGGGGGAGATCGAAACACAAAAAAAAATTCATAATTCAGTAAAAGCGAGGCGATCCCTTAACAAAATTTATTCTATTACAGGTCAAGGTGATAAGATTTTGGAGGACCCGGAGGAGATCAACAAGGAAGCTATTGAGTATTTTTCAAACTTCCTCAAAGAAACGGAGCATCAAGATGGGGCAGTGGATGAGGTTTTGTCTGTTATCCCAAGTTGTATTTCGGCGAGCCAAAATAGCATGTTAATGGGATCGGTCTCGATGGAGGAAGTTAAAGTTGCTCTCTTCTCAATGGGGGGTGAAAAAGCTCCCGGGCCGAATGGCTTCCCGACTATTTTTTTTCAAAAATATTGGGATATCTTTGCTAATGATATAGTGGTGGAGGAATCCAGACTGGAGAAGTATATGCTGAGGGATCTAAATAATACTTTTATTGCCCTTATTCCTACAAAAGAGAGATTTTGTTCCTTTGAGGATTTTAGACCGATTTCCCTGTGCAACACTATCTATAAGATCATCTCTAAGGTAATGGCTAACAGGTTCAAAAGGATTTTGCCCTCTATTATCTCTGAAGAACAAACTGGTTTTTCTCCTCAGCTATCAATTGTGGAAGGTATTATTGTGGCTCATGAAGCTATTCATTCCATTCGATGTGCTCGCACTAATCGCATGCTGGTCAAGCTGGATATCAAGAAAGTGTACGATGAGGTAAATAGAAGTTTTCTTTTGAAGGTATTATTGGCTTTTGGTTTTTGTAGTGATTGGGTTAAATGGGTTGAAAGTTGCATCAACACTCCCAGGTTTTTAGTTTTGGTTAATGGGAGTCCTCAAGATTTTTTTTAGTCCAGTAAAGGGTTAAGGCAAGGTGACTCCCTATCACCTTTTATGTTCATCACTATGGCGGAGGTTCTTGGGCGTTTGATTAGAGATAGAAAAAGGGAAGGAGTATGGAGAGGAGTCAGGGTTGCTAGGGGCATTGATCCAGTTTCACATCTTCAATTTGCGGATGATACATTATTAATGGGAGAATCATCCTTTCAGGAAGCAAGAGTTATGAGAGCAACTATAGACTTATATAGCAGGGCCTCGGGGCAATGTGTGAATTGGAGAAAATCGGATATATTTTTCTTTAATACCCCACTTCAAAAGCAGATTGAAATCGGGAAAATTTTGGGCATGAAGTCTGGTCTCCTTCCTGGTAAATATTTGGGTACCCCCTTATTTGGTGGGGCTTGTAAATCTAGCCTTTGGAAAGAACTAGTGGATATATGTTTGAAAAGGATGGACAGATGGAAGAGTCGTTGGCTCTCCTCAGCTGAGCGGATCCTAATGCATAAATCAGTGATTTCGGCTATCCCAATCTTTTCTATGATGTGTTTGAAGATTCCCCCTAAGGTTATTGAAGTTATTAGTCAGAAGATGAGGAAATTTTTCTAGAATGGGGCTAGAGAGCAGGATAAAATTCCTCTTTTAGCTTGGGATAGTATCTGTAGAGCAAAAGGGGAAGGTGGTGCGGGGTTACGAGACTCGCAATTAATGAATGAAGCCATGGGGGCTAAATTAGTATGGACCATCTACTCAAATCCGGATCAATTATGGGTGAAGATATTAAAAGGCTAAATATATCGATTCAAATGACAATCAGAAGATTTTCACGATCAGAAATCCAGTGAAGTGGTCAGCAATTTGGAATTTCATTCTGTCGTGTCGAAGTGTTATTACTGACCATACTTCGTGGAAAATTGGGGATGGAGCAACTGCTAAGTTTTGGGACGATTCATGGGATGGCTTGGAGACTCTAGGTAATTGGGAGGATCTGATTGATTTGAAACTTTTATTCTGCCAGATATGGGGTTGTAAAGTGAGAGATTATGTGGAATTGGGGCAGGATCTTTTTGGACAGGAATGCAAGTGGAAATCCTTAGAGGGGATTAATCTTTCCCCGGATCAAAGAGAAAGAATGTTGGCAATTTTCAAAAGTAGGAAAGTGGTGCTTATTCTGTCAAACTAGGATACCAGATCTTGGATAGCAGGGAAATAAATGAAGAATGGCCGATGAGGTTGTGCTGGGGCAATGCTTGCCTTCCCAAAGCAGGTACTTTTGCCTGGCTTTCTTTTAGGGGAAGGATTTGACAGGTGAACAGAGGAAGAGGTTGGGTTTTGCAGACCCCACGAAATGTGTTATGTTCAATAAGAATGAGGAGAGTGTGGACCACTTAGTGCTCAATAGTAACATCGCTCAATAATGTTAGTCAATGATTCAAAATAAATTGGGGTGATATGGTCCCCTCCCTGCCAGTTTAAGGCAGCTTTTTTGGGGGTGGCCCAGGATGAATAACTCATCCCTATTGTCTTGTATTTGGAATGTTTGTCCTTCATCAGTGGTGTGGGAGATTTGGAAGGAACGTAACAGACAAATTTTTCAGGACAAACAGGAGTCGGTGGAAAGATTGTGCCTTCGGATCAATCACCTTATTGGGGAAGTTTCTAGTGCGGCTGTATCTCAGAGGTTACTTCCAAATGTGGTTATGTCAAATTTTGATGAGAAAATTCAAAGGGCTTGGCCAGGCATTAAATTGAGGCCCATGAATGGGCTTAGTCGAGTGGATCCGATTCACAATAGTAGGCTAAAGGAAGAATGGTGTGAACCAAAAGAAAGATGGGTAAAAATAAATTTCGATGGAGCCTCTAAAGGCAATTCGGGGCCATCAGGGATATGATTTGTTGCTCGGGATTGGCGGGGAGATATTCTGGCTCTTGGGGCTCAAAGAATTGAGAATGGAACTAATAACTCTGCGGAAGGAATGGCAGCATTAATGGCAATCCGCTTTGCTAAATCCTTGGGCTTATCCAAAATTCATATCGAAGGTGACTCTTTGATAATCGTTAATGCTATTATTGCTGGTGAATGTCATGCATGGCACTTGAGTAAGATAATCTCTGTAATTAGGGATGAATTGGTAGATGTTCAATGCTTCCCGGTTGGTCATGTTCGTAGGTCAGCAAATGACGTGGCTGACACTCTGTCAAAATGGGCGGTTGGGTTTAACGAAATCGGTGAAGTTCGTGTGGAAGATTTTCGTACAGTGTTTTTCAAGGATTTCTGAGTTGGCACTCTTTCTCATTATAATGCATTTATGAAATGGTAGGGGATTGTGCTTGAGAGATGAGACAGCACATGTGGGACGATCAATAAATCGACGGTCGGAGGATATTGTGGCATTCATTTTCATTCCTTCTCTCAGCAACAATTTTAGGTGTTTGGCAAGGATGGAGGCGAATTTCCCTCTTTATACTAACAGGCCACAAACTGCCTTTTTCGATCTTGTCTCGTCGCTCAGAATGAAGCATTTATTCAAAGTTAAGGATGATGAATTCATCCACATTATGGAGTCGTTGTTTGGGGAGGTGTTTCTAGAGGCGAAACACAGGTTTCGTTCAAATATGGACGTGGTGACTATGGTGGTGGCATGGGGGCTAGAATTGGGTGACTCCACAGAGAATGTGGAATGGGTTGTACGGACTATACTGGACGATGAGTAGTTGGTGGGTCTAAACTCGATTCTGGAATGGGCTATTCCAGGAGCAGGATTCGATGTTAGTGAGTGTTTTGCGGACCAAAGGATGGAGGACCTCCATGAATTGGTCCCCTTCATGCGGTGGCCGACCAGTTTCAATAGAGCTGAATAGAGGGCAGAGGTGGTGCTTGCGTGGGACTCTCTGAAGAACCTTCTGCGACAGAGGATGGCTGTGGGTGGTTGTGTATTGGTTCCGGTGGCAAATGCAGGTAGTAGGAATGCAAATGGCAGTCGTGCTCGAGCTCAACGCCGACGCAGGCGTGCATGAGGGCAGTAATTGGCCTTTTTGTTCGGGTGGTGGTAGGATTTTGATCTTGCTTCAGCTTTTTGCAGACAAAAAATGAAAAGGTTTTTCTTTTTTGGTAGAAATTTTGTAAATTCGGCTTCGGCAATGCTTATTTCTCTGTGAATAGGGAAAGTTTCTTTGTAAATGTGTAAAAGTGTCACTATGATTATGGGGTAGGGTCTGTTTTTTGGGCTGGTGGTCTAGGGTTTTTCAGTTTTTTGTGTGGAAATCTGAACACAAGGATGTATGGGCATTATTTTGAACTTTGTTATAGTCACGGATAGAGTGTAGTACTATAATATGATATTGGAAATGGGCATGACAATCAAATCTTGGTTTTTTGCCCGGTTATGGGAGAATGGCGGTCTTGATGGATATAGGGGTTTGGTTTATATCTTGTATTCGGGCTCTGGTTTTTTTCTTCACAGAGTCAGCGATGGGTGTAATGAAGCAATGTAATAGTTTACTTTTATAAATAATTAATAAAATAGCATTTTACCGATCAAAAAAAACAACCATTAACTCAAGCCACAAGTTTATGCCATAGTAGAGAATGGCATTTCATCACATTTTGAGTAGTTCCCCATAGATCTCCATGTGGTGCATTTACATAATTCATTATGTCACTCTTCTAAATATTATGAATATGGGATAAGATTGGAATCTCAACATTAAATGATATTTTCTGCAATGGGACAACAAAAGAATGGAATACTCTCCAAGATGAATATAATCTGTCAGATAATAATAGAAGAACATATGTTGTGGTTAAGAAGAAATTACTAATGTTGAATCAGCCTATTCAAATTAACAATGATCTTGACTGTATTTCTAACTTTAAATGGACTGATGGATCTCCTTTCCTGAAAATTAAGGAAGTGTCTACACAATATACTTGTTCAGTCAAGCTGTATTATTGAGCATGCCAATAAGAAATGGAACCTTGATTGGGAACATAAAATGTGGTCTTAGTTTTTACATTGCTGGTCTAGTAAAATTGATCCTAAGAAAAGATGTTTTAGGTGGCAATTTATGATCCAAAAGCTAACCTTTGACAAGTCTGCAATATATCTCAGTTTGTTACCTCTATCTGGTCATTATTCTGTTAGAATTCATGAAATGCGAATCCCACAAGCCCAGTTATCTTCTACAAGAATACCTGTCACACATAAAGAGAAAATTGAACAACAAAGAGAATTGAAGACAATTAACAATAATTGAATGTATTGCTTTGAAATTGCTTAATTACAATGAAGGATATGATATCCTTATAAAGAAATCTAACTCTAAAGATAGGAACCCTAAATGGTGGAGTCTACAAGATAGACTGAGAGTTGAAACACAATGCATGAATTAGTCATGTATGCACAAAAAGCATAATAGACTAATTAATGCATGAAACTCTCGAAGTTCTAAACATAGTTTGCTTTTCCTAGTTTGCATTATGCATGAAGATAAATATTAATTAATTATTCGTAATTAATTAATTAACTAATAAATGCCAATAATTAATTACTAACCAATAACTAATTACTAACTAAGGCATTGATTATTTAGTGAATTAATATAATTAAGTGAATAATTAATATGTGAATTATTTATTCCAACACCCCCCTAAATGCACAACTGGGAGAGAGGCAAAGATATAGGAAAAAGCATGCAAAGATGAATGCATGATGAGTCTCAGCCTAAAGCCTGATTAGGCACCCATGAACAAACATGCTAGTTTCTCAGAAACGAAGCAAAGGAGAAAACCCAATGGGAACAGAACTCCTCTCTAAAAGAGAAACAAAAAAGTAAGTACAAAAACAATGTCTCAAGAGACTCTCTCAAGGACATATGTACTACTAACCCCCCCATGAGAGAGGATCGAAGCTCCAAAGCCCCCCAAGAATGATAGAACCCCTATGTCGATGATCAAACCAATGAGGCTCCAATGCGGAGGAAACAAAGTCAACGGACAAAGTAGAGGAAAAACTTGTATGTAAGGCAAAACTGGAAGGCTTGGATGCTAATCAAAGGAGAATGCATGATGATCTTGTAAAGAAAGCTCCAATGATGGTGGGATAACAGATGTGTTAAATATGTAATCTAAGAGGGAATGAAAATCCTCTAATATGTCCTCAACAATTGCAGTAGTGGGCTCAATGCATGGAGCTCCAATGTCTAGCGGTGTTGAAGAGGAATCCTACTAAACAGATGCAAACTCAACAGGAGGTGGAGGTGTAGAAGTCACAACACTGGTCTCAGGAACAACACATAAGTTCAAGTGACCTGACTTCACCTCAACATGCTCTCTTGAAAAAAGAGATGAATTCTCAGACAATGGAGAAGATGGACCAAAATGAGAAAAGGAGTACAATCGAAAAGAATGATCAACTGTCCCTGTAGCAACAATGTCTCCAGTCGTGCTGTCTCTGATGTGCACTGAATCTCGTGTGAACTCAACTATCTTCCCTATCCCACTGTGAGCAATTTGATAAATAGAGAGAAGGTTAGAAGACAAAGATGGTACACAAAGTACATCATTGAAAGTAGCGTCATCAATGTCGATAGAACCCTTCCCACATACTGTCAAAACAGTGTTGTTGCCCATCAAGATGTGTGGTGTAGGGGAATCCTGAAAAGATGAGAAAATATCTTGAGAAGATGCCATATGGTGTGAAGCACCTGAATCCAGTAGCCATCGAGAAGAGGGTGAACAAGTGGTTGCACATAATGCATGACCCTTTCCATTGGACTGTCCATATGTCTGGAATGAAGGAGAAGAAGACCTGTTAGACGAAGAAGGAATATTGCTCTTTGCAAGAAGAGCAGTCATATCTGAAATCTGTTTGTCATATCCATCAAACTTCTTCTGATGACAATATGTCTCATTATGCCCTTCCTTTTTACAGTAAGCACAAATAGGTCTTTCTCTCTTCAATGATTCTCCCTTAGGAGAAGGTGAACCAGAGGTGTTCTGTGAAGTGGAATCCTTTCCTTGCCTTGTGGTCTTTGGATTTTGTTTCTTACCTTTGCTAGATGAAACCTTCGTATCCATTTGAGTTGGTGTAGTAAGAAGAGTTGAAGCTTTTGAAGGCTTCAATGTACCCATCTAAATCAACTTGGATTGTTCTCGCATGAGTTGAATGGAAAACTCATCAAGAGAAGGCATGGTGTAGTTGGAGCCCATAGCATCCTTTGTAGCATAGAAGGCAGAAACAAAGACAGAATAATTTGGAACAAGCTTTGCAAGAATAGAAAGGATTAACTGATCATCTTTCTTCTCAATACCTGGCTGCTTTAGCTGAAGCCTCAAGGACTTAAGCTTTGTGAAGAGGTCCTGGATCGTGTCAAAATCACAAGGATTAAGACATATCAACTCATTCTCCAATTGATAACTCCTAAGTGTATCCTGCTTACCAAATAGAAGCTCAAGTTGTGCCCAAACTTCCTACGGTGTATTACAAGACTCAACATGAAACAAGAGATCGGGAGAGATACTCATGCAAAGAGTGCCAAAGACCTCATCACATCTGTTGAACCATTTCCTCTTTTCTGCAGCACTTGTAGGTTCGTGTTTTGTACCCTTGGTGACTCAACACAACCCCAACTTCTTAAGAGTGATCTCAATGTGAGACTTCCACTCGAGAAAATTAGAAGTGGTAAGAAGAGGCATGATGTTTTTCTCCATGATGCTGGAAAAAGTACAGATCTGAGACAAAAAAAAATACAGTAATAGAGCCCAAAACTCAGAACTAAATACCTCTAAGAACAAGTATTGCTGAGCTCGGATCACAGAAAGGCAGAATAGGACCAGAACAATGCACTGTTGACTTCAAAAGGAAAAAACAGAAATCAGATAAAAAAACCTACAAATAAGGACCTGAGATCTGGATAGAGCTCTGAATCAGCTTTCTGGCGAAAAAGGGAGTTTGAATGCACAAGATATGCCCCCGAGAGTGCAAACTGCAAATTACAACTTCAACTGTCAATAAATAAAAAAACCAAAAAAAATACCTCCAAAAATGAATCCGTCTCGAAAAAAGTTTTCCGACGATATATGGTTTGTCAAAAAACGACTCCGTATGCTCAAGTTATGAGCAAAAAACCAACCACTACTTTTTTTAACTTTGAAGGGCTAAAAATGGAGAAAATCAACTAAATTTAGAAGAGCTCCAAATTTAGTAGGTCCGTCAACATGACATCAGCGCTGATGCAATGTACTTTTGCTGCAAAGAGTTTGACTTTCTTTTTTTAAATTAAAAAAAACTTTTTGAAAAACATGCACCCACTTCATTTTTTTAATTTTATTTTTTAATTAAAAAACCCAACAATCAAATTTTTCTTTTTTTACCAGCCAGTTGATTTTTTTATTTTTATTTTTTGGAAAAATTTCTGACGCAAGTGCAGGAATAGGTACAGCCGTACGGATTTTTGTGCCTCAAAAAGTGTGCCAATGAAAAAATCATGCCCCTAATGCCGAAAATAGGCAAATTATATATCAAAATCCATGGAATCGACCTTCTAAATCCAACCATAAGGTCCTTTTGGGCCCAAAAAGCTCCAATTTTTTAGGTACCCTCTAGAACAAAGAAAACCCTCGAACTTCGAACCCTTGCAAAATGGACTTTGTATATCGGATTTCAATGAAACAAAAGACGATCCTGACTTTCTCGAGCCTTCTGGAATTGATGGTGAGCTCCAAATTAACCCAAGGTGAACAATTTGTTGTGTAAATGCAAATAATCTTTAAAAAAGTGAACAGGAATCTTCAAATCTAGAGCTCTAATACCTTGTTAGAATTCATGAAATGCGAATCCCACAAGCCCAGTTATCTTCTACAAAAATACCCGTCACACATAAAAAGAAAATTGAACAGCAAAAAGAATTGAAGACAATTAACAATAATTGAATGTATTGCTTTCAAATTGCTTGATTACGATGAAGGATATGTTATCCTTATAAAGAAATCTAACTCTAAAGGTAGAAACCCTAAATGGTGGAGTCTACAAGATAGACTGAGAGTTGAAACACAATGCATGATTCAGTCATGTATGCACAAAAAGTATAATAGACTAATTAATGCATGAATCTCTCAAAATTCTAAACATAGTTTGTTTTACCTAGTTTGCATTATGCATGGAGATAAATATTAATTAATTATTCATAATTAATTAATTAACTAACTAATAAATGCCAATAATTAATTACTAACTAAGGCATCGATTATTTAGTGAATTAATATAATTAAGTGAATAATTAATATATGAATTATTTATTCCAACATATTCATGGGTAATATTGTTGGGTGGGATGTTTGTGATAAAAGGTCCTAGTCTGAAATTTTGTCCAGTTGTGTTAAAAGGTAAGAAAAGTTCATAATGTGTTTTGGTTTTGTCTATCCACTGAAATTTTGTGGTTTATATGGAAAAAACAGAATGAACATCTATACCAAGGCAAAGATAGAATTCTTGCTGGGTCTACTTGTAGACTCACTATTTTGATGATTATGGAACAGGTCACACTAACACTCAGGCTGCCAACAGAAAGATTTATGAAAGTGTTAGAAGAAGGATCCTCTCCACTGTACAAAGAAGACATAAAAGAAGCTGACTACTGGCCACAAGACCTCAGAAACGTTGAAAAGAAGTTTCAGGATGAGTATCTGGACTTTCAAAATGTGTACATTAAAAAGCATTAATACCAATTAAGAAGGGATGCAGCAGTTAGAGATATGGAAGTCTCCCAACAGACCTTTGATACTACCAGTTGGGAGAGAATCTCCCCTTCCCTAAGAACATATGAATTATTTAAAGAAAGCAAGGTACAACCTAAGAGCAAGGACAAAAAGAAAGGTAAAAATATAGTGTCCACGAGGATGATAATTGAAAGGTCATTGTTAGCAAGAAAAATAGGGAGCACAGACCAAAGTTCTAAGCCCCAAGTAAAATCTGTGTTGTATTTATTGATGAGCACACAATTATACTGAGAGGGAGGGTGAATAAATATAGTACAATTCTTCACTTTTCCAAACTTAATACTATAAGCATATCAATTGAACAATATCATTCACATAAGATGCAACAATTACACAACACAAAAAGAACACAAGATTTACGTAGAAACCCTTATGGAAGAAAACCACGGCAAAATATTTGCTTATATAAACTTGTCTTAAAAACTTTGTAGACACCAATCCCTTCAATTCATAGACATCAACCTAATAGAGGCACCAACCCCCACAACTAAGCACCAACTTAGTGAGAACCACCAATCCCTCCTTTTGGAAGCACCAAGTTCCAAATCTGAAAGTAGATATACTTTCCTTCACAAATCTGTTTATAGATGATCCAATGGTTATCATACAAATGCTCTTCTTCACAAATCTACTTGATGATGATGCAATGTGTTCCTCCACAAATCTGAATGCAATGCTTTCACGTATATTTCTGTATATTTCTGCCATAGACTAAATCTTGCATTTATATTATACTATTCTTTACAAATCTGCCATATATCTCTTCTTTATATTCTTTTCTTCATAAATCTGCTATATATTCCAGTTTTATCGGCATTAACTCCTCCCTATAGATCTGCCATAATCTGTCCTTTATAATCTTCTTATAAATCTGCAAAACCTGCACAAAACAAATCTGAAAAAAAATTCATATTTGTCTGCTCTAGGACTGCCCTAGATCTGCTCTTATTCAAATAATGTTCAATTGATTGCATGATTGAATGACCTCAAGTGATCTCTTATTTATACCAACCCATGCCTCTTTACCAACGGTTGCATTTCTCAAGAACGAGTCGGCCAAGATAAATATTTTATTCAATTTTCATTTGCCTCCAAAACTGGGCGCTCACTTCACAAGGTCGGCCCAAATATAATGAGTACATTTTATTTCATTCGAACTTCTGCTCAAAGGATTGGCGCCAAAACAAGACTAGAATACGGTTCTACCGCTGGTTTTGAATTAAGAATTCGGCTTTAGTTAAAACCAATGTTGTGCACATAATCTGTCAACTTTCCATCCCAATATAAGACATCTGATAGACGAGTTCACGTTTCGATAGTCCCTAATGTTTAGAAAAAGAATTCTAATGAAATTCTGATTTCATCAGAGTCCGTTTACTGAATTGCGTGATGACGAGGAGTTTAACAAGCAAAATGCCAAGGTTCAAACCCTGGTAGACTTAGAACCCCAAAATGTTTAAACAAGGAAATTAAACTCCAAAAACACTAATCGAAATTCAATTGACGTTTCATAACTTCTTCAGTGAAATTTCAACCGAGATTTTGTAGTTCCTTCCGTGAAATCAAAAAAATGTTTATCCGTAGCCAAGAAGGGAAAAAATTGGGGCAACCATTTAACACCTGGACATCCAACGTAAAGGAATATGTAACTTCTGGTTTCTGAAATACAAAATAAGATAGATGAAGAGCTTTTGAAAGATTGTGTGTTTAGTTGTTATCAACGTTTCAGTTCACCCAGTATTTCA
Source organism: Cryptomeria japonica (assembly GCF_030272615.1). NCBI lineage: Eukaryota > Viridiplantae > Streptophyta > Pinopsida > Cupressales > Cupressaceae > Cryptomeria > Cryptomeria japonica. Next base: position 587,121,740 of record NC_081414.1, on the reverse strand, counting down.
TCATCAAAGTAAGAGCAAAAAAATAACAGGATTGCAAGATCGCAATAGAAGATTAGGGGCGAAAAAAACATAAAACTTTTGGCGTTGCTATTACAAAATGACAAATTGTGCGTTAAGCCCTGCCCTAAATAGATATGTGGACCACGAAGCCAGATATAAATGCGCTGTTGTCTACAATTCAGCAATTTGCAACCGAGTTTATAGAATTCAATGTAATAGAGTTGACAGTAAACCACATTTTTCATAAAGATGAAATGCTAACAGGGTTGCACCTTTTTAGCCGTGCATAAATTTCGGCTCTATTCTCCTGCACGGAGAGAAATCGACGAAGCAGATCGACCACCGCCACAGGTTTTGAAACGTCCTCAGCAACTTCCATTGCACTGCAGGTTAGCGTTTTCTCAAACTTTTCGCTCAATTCCTCCATTCAATCACTTTTGCCCCGACCACTTTATATAGGTCTCTGGTATGCAGGAGAAAATGAGTTGGACTGAAACTTTATTACTGGAGATGAAAACCAGCCGTGGAGGAAAAGTAAGAGTAGAAGAAAGAGCGCCAAATGAAGAATTAGGAAAATAAAAATATGGATGATAAATATTATGAAGTTAACTTGGGGAAAAGGAGATTACTATATCAAAGAATTTACATATATTTTTTATAATAAAGCAGCTAAAATAAGGGGGCTGATTTGGAAAATACAGCAAGCCTCAAAAAAGAGTAAAATCAGCACACACACAGTTGTCAAACGGCAGTCAGCCAATCCCTACCTTAATCATCAAAAACAAAAACCGCCTACAGCTATTGGATAACCCAAGATTGATAACAATCTCGTCCAAATAGCACCTTAAACAACAGATAATCAACATATTGTTCAAACTATAAAAACTGAGGAAAGTAGTAAGAGTCTTGGCAAGCCTCATATGGCTAATAAGGAAATTAAACTTAACAGAGATCCAGTTGATCCAGAAATTAAAACTATAACAAAAAAGAAAAGCTTCCACCATTAATCTTGTTTTCCAGCTCCCATGTGTTGTGAGAGCAGAAGCCCAATCCAATCTTCAGCTAGGAACTCAAACCGCCATGTTCCAATTTCTCCTGGTACAGCAAACACATTGAAGTAGTCGAGGAGTGCATGACTTTAATGGCGAATTTCCCAATTTTGTTGACATGGGACTCCAGATAGTCCATCTTCTTCTTCACTCCATTCAGGTCCTCGGAGATAGCATTACAACCTGCACACTGCACCACCTCCTCCTTGTACCCACCTTCAGCAGCAGTCTGCCCACCCTCAGACTTTCCTTCGTCCTCCTCAGAGATATGCGGGGGGGAAGTGTTAGAATAAGGGGAGGCGTTCTTATTATCATCCTTGATAATCTCAGAGTCAGGGGCTTTTGTACCCAGCTTGGAGGAATCTGAGTCTTCCGTAGCCTCCATCTCATCCTCAACCTTATCACTTTCTGCCTTCTCACAATCTTCCTCCTCCTCATTAACATAGTTCTTCCTCACGATAATTTTGTTTCATCTGGGGTTTGCCAGCAAACCCATGGGATCTTCGCGGGGTCACTCCATCCTCCGTGTCAGACTCAACTAACAAGATTTTAGGTTCTTTCTTGGGTTTCTTGGAGGTGGGTTTAGCAACGGAAGGGTTGCCTTTGTTTTTCTCCCCAATTTTGGGCGAAATGAGAGGGGCGTGGTCAGGGGATTGACAAGGCATAATAGGCTTTTTCGAGGTCTTTTTGAGACCTTTTTTAGTACCAGCAGGGGAGCCCTGGATGGAGGGAGCAGGTTGAACAGAGATGGGTTTAGGAGGACACAGGGCCCTGTGAAAGTTACATATGTTATGATCACATGTAAAAAGTATATATGGAGTAGAAATAAGATAAAAAGGAAAAATAGTTTTGCAAGTCTAATTAAAAAAAGTTTTGCATTATCTTGGGTGTAAAATTAAAAGATGGATGATGTCCAAACAAAATTGAGTATATGGAATATGTCATTTTGTATATGGGATTAATGGAAACAAAATGTTATTACATCATGAAATGTCTCACTTAAAGGATATTTGGATTAAATATAATGATATCTTGAAAGTTGACTTCTTCACTATCTTGTTTGGAGAGAAGAGACTAGCACAAATAGGAAACTTCTTGACCAAGATCTACAACAAAATATTCAAGATTACAAAGGAATGGTTATTAATCAAGGATAGTTAGGAAACACCTATTAAGGGTGTTTGTGTATAAAGAAAAGATGTTTCTATCCTTTATAGGTTTTGAAGTATCTTCCTTGATAGCCAAGAATACCCATTCCTTTCCATTGTCAGATCCACTAGCTGAATCTTTTGTCAGTTCATCATCAGTTACACCTTCCTCATCCGCATAGTAGCATGATTTATCTTTGTTTCTCCTATACATATGCTTGCTCTGATATTCATGGTTAGGCCTAAAAGATCTTCTATCTTTCTCTTCAAATCTTGAATTCCTCTTAGGACATCTAGATGCAAAATGACCTATCTTATTACATACAAAACATTTGAAAAGTGATGTTCCTTCATACTTACTTCCTCCCAGACCTTTAGGTACACTTATAGAAAATAGGGCTTCAAGTTCTTCAAACTCTTCATCTTGTTTCCTCATATCCTCCAGTTCCTTCGCATATAATGCTTTCCAATCACTCTTGTCGGTTGATGATGTAGATGCCTTTAATGCAGAATCTATAATTGCATCTCCTTGAGGACCAAATTCTTCAAGATCAAAAGAAGATATCTTTCCAACCAAAGTATCCCTGTTAACAAAAGTGTTAGACATAGTTCTCAGCTCATTAATTCCAAGAGCCTTGATCTTGTAAGCTGGAGGAAAAGCTCTCAATACTTTAGAAATAATCTTGTCTTCGCTTAGAGATCCACCACAACATTGAATTCTGAAGACAATTTCATTAACTCTTTCCATAAAAGCTATAATTCTTTCATCTTGCTCCATTCTCAGGTTCTCATACCTTACCCGATAACCATCAAGTTTAGCAATTTTAATAGTATGATCACCTTCATTCAGAGTCTCCAGCTTATCCCATGTAGGTTTTGCAGATAATTTATCTATTAATCCCATTACTTGCTAATCTGAAAGGGCGCTCAAGAGGGCTTATCTAGCTCTACAGTCATTTTCAATGTTCTTATCCAAGTCTACTGGAGGAGGGTTTCCAGATGCTAGATCATAAGGAGTATAGCCTTTCTCAGTGATCTCCCAAATCTCCTTTTTAAGACATCTCAGATGAGTCTCCATCTGAAGCTTCCATACTTTGTAATTTGTTCCTTCAAGCCCAGGGTTGTCCTTCTGATAAGTAATTGAAGTTGAATGATTACTTGCCATAGGATCTTCCTCAAGCGGTTAAGCTTCTATAGAGAGGACCAAGCTTTGATACCGATTGTTAGGATAACCAGTGAACAACTGAGAGGGGGGGGTGAATCAGTTGTTTACAGATTATGAAATTTTAAGCACACAAAACCTTTTACTAGAATGCATAAACCAAATATCGGAAGAGAAGATATATCAATTAAGAACAGACATAAACCATAAACCAAATACCATGCATCCACAACACATAACACCAAGATTTATATGTGGAAAACACAGTAAAGGGAAAAACCACAGTGGGAAGCCTACCCACAGTCAAATAATACTTCTGCAGTAAGTATGTGATTACAATAAGGGGCATGCACATGCAGGAAGGCCAACAACCTATAGCACACTGCTCATCACAAAGGAGCCTCACTAACTACAAAAGAAATCCATACCACAATCCAGAAATAAGAATGAATTGCAAGAATAACATCTCCTATGCCTGAGTACAGTTTCGATTAAGCTCAATGTCGTAGGTCTAAGACCTCTTACACAAACCCAATTCGATCACCTATGATCGACCAAACCTTCTGCATATGATTACAACTTTATTCGCACATAGATAATCCCATAACCATGACCAACAATCTACAAAGAGCTCTTACATCATATTTATACCAACCCGGGACCTAAACAATTAGGTTGGCCACCTAAAAGATAATACAATAAATCCATTACATAAACCTGCAAACCAATGATAAACCAAGTCGGCCTAAGACCGAAATAACATTAACCAAACAATAAATTCAACTGGTAACGCATCAAGAGCATGCACCAACGCGTTACATAAATCGGTCCATAACCTAGCAGAATAACACCAGACCTAAAATAGGTTGTCAAAAGCCAAATGAAATACCATTGATCAACTGGAACACGAACACGATAACCATCAACATCCTGAAAACCTTTTAGAATCCACACCAACACCACTTATCAAATTCATCAAAAGATCTTCAACAAAGCTCTGTCGATAAAACCCTTACCGATAACCAAAAGGCTTACTACAACATATGATAGCTTCTAGATCGCCATATCCCAAACCAACTGAATGTGACACGTATCTGAATAACATGAATGACCAAACCAAACCAATTCCACCAATCAGAATATACTAGAGAAAAGTCTCCTGATCATCATCAAAGTCCAACCACTCTACCAGAATCCGATAGACAACCAAATAAGCTAGTGTTGACATTAATGCAACACGTAATCAATTCCTCCAAATTGCCAACACATGTCTTTCCAATTGAATTATCTTATTTACTCTAGTTTTTCTCCAGAACTCATTCTTAACTAACTTAAGAATTCTATCTATCTCCTCCTTAGAAGTCACGGAGCATAAATTAACTAATACATATTCTCTTAGTCTCCCATCTTCCTTATTAGCTGTTAGTCTTCTTGCATCCAAAATTTCATACAAACTCTTGGGTATCTCTAACATTATTTCAATTAGAGCTTTACTATACACATTCAGTTATTCTACAGTAGCTTCCTCTAATGATCTTGTACAATTTGCATCAAAATTGTCATACCATTTTGTCAGAGGCTTCAGATTACATTTCTTTACTACCTCATTTATAATTTCATTCAAGTACATAAGAGGTTTAACTTCAAATTTTCCTTTCTTCATTACCTCATCAATTATAGATGATTTTGGTTTCTTACCAGATTTTCCTCCACCAGATGGTTTCTCCTTTGTGACTTTAGAGGCCTTAGTAGCTTTGGCCTTTACCTCCTTCACCGCTTCATCATCCACAGTAAAAAATCTTACTGTCTTTCTCTTCTCTCCCTTTTTGGATGATTTGACTGATGATTTAGTTGGTTTTGCAGGACCGGAGGAGGGAGCAAAGCTCCTTGATTGTCTTGATTTAGGTGCAGATGCTTTCGGTTTGGCCTTCTTAATTGTCTTCTCTTCAGAGAGGATGTTCCTCTCTCTTGCCTTCCGGACTGCCTCTTTAGTAATTCCCATGCTCTCTGCAAGAGCCTCAACTTCTTTCCTCACCTTCTTTTGAATCATAGGCTTCTTGAATTGTTGATGCAACTTTAAGCTTCTCTCCGCATAGGTGCTAAACCTCTCCTAAGAGGGATCCACTAGTTTTCTCAACAAGTGTTGTGCATTGAGATCCAGAATTTTCTCATCTATTTCATATCCCATTGGCATAATCTAGGGTATTCTTGGTTCAACGACTTCGATTAAACACTAATCTATATCAACCATGAAATAGATTGTATCCTAATATTTCTCCACTATGGACTTGGGAATTATTTCTCTTTCATGCATTTCCTTCTGAAAATTCTTAAAGTATCCCCACAGATTAGCATTCTGGACCTTAGAGTCACCAGAGTTATACAAGTACTCCTCGATCTGCACACCTATAGGTCTATCAAAGGCCCACTGTACCTGACCAACTCTCTTTACTTCATTCATGAAGTAGAAAAACAAAATAGGATTAGAGTTTTGTATTAGATCGAATGTTTATTATTCTCCTTAATCTTCTTCAAGTTTTTATTAGCTCACTCTGGAGCAGTTCACACGTCATACTTCTTATTTTCCTTCATAATGTCATATGCAACATAGATTGTTGTTCTGGAAATACAATTCTCCCTACTGGAGTAGTAAACTTTGTACCCAATCACCATTGAGGCAAATTTGACATCATGCTCCAAGATATCATTGATAGTCATTGTGCTTTTATCGAATTTAGACTGGGTTGCATTCGTAACAATCTCATTCTTTACCGCCTTTAATGAGGGCAACTCTCTGGATGAACACAAACTAGTAACAACCCTAATAACATTCTTCATGATCTTGCAAGTCTTGATCAACCACATGAACTCATCATGAATTCAGCTCAACACATATCAGACCCATTCAGGTTCATCAAACATTGGAAATCTTACATATTGCATGAAACCCTTGTTCTCCAAAACTTGGAACTTTGATTTAAGCATCGAATTTCCATCGAAAAATTGGTTGTCGTAGAGATTTAATAGGTCAGAGCTTCCCAATTCCTTGATAAGGAAATGAGTATAAACCCTAACATCCTCAATATGCAATACACCATACGGAACCAATGAAAATGCACCCTTCGAATCATTTTCCATGGAGATAAATATATGGATTTTGAAATTAGGTCGGGCTCTCTCTGTGATGTCAACAACTAAAGGGGTAGCAGTACTATATGCAGCCATTTTTCAAATTTCAAATTAAAGGGTTTCACCGATAAATACCTTTACCACCAAATTCGGTTTTCACCTGAGAAATCTTCTTTCATGCTTCGGTCATTGAAACATTCTGTTTGTAGAGCTCTCCTTTCTTATTCTCTTTGAATGCAAAGTGAGAAATGAAGTTATTAAAATGCTTTTTATCTTTCGCATACCTAACTTTTCATTGTAATAAATGCACTTTACCCTAATACTTCCAGATACTTTACATCTTTAAGAATTCCTTTCTGGATCTTCAAATCTGCTCATACTCTTCCAGAAATCCTTTAGATAGATTAGTCATCATCAAATTAAACTTCTGCAACCTGTCGGGATCGAGCACAAATCTCAAACAAGGGGTTTATAAGATTCCATGAAAAATCCCCCAAGGCCGGATGCCTTAGCTTAGTGACCAGATGAAGTTCCAACGTCGGAGTCAAGTGCGGACCCACTTCCTATATCATTATCATTTTTCTTAACCCATGTCTTCTTCATATAATCTATGATCTCTTTAACTTTCTCTTTGCCCTTATCATTTGCCTTCACATTCTTTTTCTTATCTTTCGGACCCTTCCTATTCACTTTTCTGCTCTTGCAATATTTTGCAATGTGACCAGATTTGTTGCAAGCATAGCAAACAACATTTCCTTGCATAGGCCTGAAATTCATCTAATTTCCTCTTGATCTGCATTGATTAGCAACATGTCCAAACCTACCACATGCATAGCATCTAGTATTTCTTCTATTTTGAAAATTATTCATCACACTTCTGCATTCATTTGACGTGTGTCCATACTTATTGCATTTGAAACATTGACCGAAGAAAGATGGGGGATTATTATTCATCTCATTTCTGCATTGACTAGCCATATGACCAAATTTATTGCAAACAAAATAGTTACCATTGAAATTATAAGCATTAGATTGCCTTACCAGAGGCCTTCTAGAACTGATCTTCTAATGTGTTGATTTGGTATTACCTTGACCAGATCCAGAGCTTTCACCTTTCTCAAATCCAAGACCTCTTGTGTCATTAGTATTCTTCTGGCTTTCAAGAATCTCATCAAGTCTGGTTGAAATGATTCTGAACTTTTCCTTATACTCATTTGCAGCTTCAAGATCATATTTAAGAAGAAGGATCTCCTTTCCAAGGTCTTCTTTGGTTTCATGCAATTCATGCTTCAGTTGGTCATTGTCACAATCAAGTCTGCAACATTCATCAAATCTTTCTTTCAATGATAGAGAAAGCTTCTCCCCATTCTTCTTCCTTTCCTCAATCTCCTTTGTCAATCTCATAATAATGGCTTCCATCTCATTCTTCTGAACTACATTCTCTCTAGCAAGCTTCTCACATTCCTATATCTTCTCCTTCAAGATTTGGTCATCAATGCTTTGACATTCTTCTCCTTCAACTTATCAACAAGTTCCTTTCTATTTTCTCTTGACTTGTTCAGCTGATCTTTCAATGATTCAATGAAGTTCTTAGCATCCCTAAGGTTTGCTTTCACTTGTCAGACCTCAACTTGTGATTGATCAAGATCTTCAATTGCAACAAGAAATTATTGTCTAAGACTACCTAAATCCTTTGATTCACTTTCCCAGATCCTCCTCAAGTTGTTAGGCTTCTTCCGAGGGGCTAGGCTCTAATACCAATTGTTGGAATCAAGAAACACTGAGAGGGGGGGGTTGAATCAGTGTTCTGCAATCTTTAACATTATTAATTTGATTCTTCAACCACTTAATGCAAATTAATAAAAGAAAGATGCAAACACATAAAGAAAATATCCACAACACCATAACACCAGGATTTTTTATGTGAAAACCCGGTTAAGGGAAAAACCATAGTGGGATTGAGACCCACAATATTAATATCCTTTGTTAGAAGTATAGAAATATTACATAAGGGGAATGCACGTGCATTCAGGCTCACTTCTCAAATTACAATAAGGGCTACAACCCCGGAAGGATCGCTGTGTTACAAATGATTACAAAAGATTACAAGGTTTGAACTATTGAATAGCATCAACAAATGCCTAAGTACAGTTCTAGTTTAGCACAAAACACATAATCTTACTCTGCTCTGATATGTTGTTTTTCTATGTTCTAGAGCAAAAATCCTTTACTTGCGCACGTGAAACTATGCACAATTGCTCACAACCACTTTTCACACAACCACCGATATAAAAAATGATCATATCAATCACTCTTTTATATCCGCAACATCAAATTATGTCTTCTTCATGTCGGCCAAAAAATGCATCACACAAATGAAACGTGTATACCAAGTCGGCTCAATCCGAACTCAAATGCTTATGCGGACCAAAACAAATTGTCCACACACTTCCCACATGCCAGCTAAACATCCTTGAACACACAAATGATCACCAAAAACAATCCACAAGATTCGCACAATGAATATCCACATGATACTGTCGATGAACACTGTTCTACCCAGAAACTTGTACACCAGACCTTCCAACTCACTCAAGAATTATCACCGAAGGCCACAAATATAGAATAAGGTATATTACACATCCACAATGCTTCTTCAAGATCTGCAACACAAAAAATTCAACCAAAATGAACTGCCGATCAAAATACTGAATACTTCTGGATACACTATTCTATCGCACTGAACCTCACGAGACCTTACCAAAACTCAATCACACTTCCGGTATGAATAAATTATGAACTGTAGATGGAATATCTGACATCACTTTCCATCAATGACAACATATGATCATCTATTCAGCTTCTATTGCCAACAATCGTCTGTATGTAAGTGGTGTCAATGTTGGTCCTTTGTATGTATGTTGAGTCCAATCTTGTACATCCTTGGTGTGTTTAGTAGTTTCCATGTAGGTTATATATACATGTCAGTCATGGGTCTTCAAGATCATCTCCCTTCAGCTGGCTATTCAACAATCATCTTAGAGCGTCATTGTCATCTTGAGAATCTTGGGTATCTTTTATCGTCAAGTCTTGCCTATCCAATCATCGAGTCATCAGTCTACGTATGATGTATCCTTCCTTGATTCTGATAACATCAAATCTACATTGTTAATTTCCCTTTTGGAAAAATATGTTTGGGGCACTCATGTTGGCTTGATTTTTTTTTATCTTTTTTGAGCTCCTTCATTTTATCTCATTATGGTCACCACAATCCTTTATATCATGGCGCGTTATGAGTGATGAAACTAGGCATGGTCTTATTTTTATTTTGTTTACATGTGTCTTTTCTTGGTGTGTCCCATGTTGTTTCCCCACAAGGTCTTGGCTATCTCATGTTACATTGGGGCATATCTTCTACTTGTGTTTTTTCTAGCATTGTTTCCCTCAAATTTCATTGTAACTCTATGTGATGCTAGACTAACCTTTTTATTTATGTGTTTGTTGTGTCAATCCATGCATTGGCTATGAAATCGTCTTGGTTCCTCATACCCTGGTGCCTCATATACAATTCTAAATCAAAATAATTCCTCACTACATGGCAACCCATTTTTAAGAATGGTCGAACTCTATGATCATTTCATAAATGCCCTTCATTGCATTGCATTCATTTGATTATTTTCCCTCATCAATCGTGATTGGGAATGTGCACATATTCCTATGTCTTTCCTTCCCCTTGCATAGTGTTTGTGACAAGTGATCCTTGGAGTATTTGCATTCATACTTCATGGTAGTCATGCATTTGGTACATCTACATCCATCTTATCTTTCATCACACATACGATACCATATGTAGAGACATTTCTCCTCCCTCCTTCAATATTCAATCTCATCCTTTCACCTTGCACACACTCACAACCTACTCCATATTAAATTACCCATTCCCATCATGGCTTATTATTAATCTACCTAATATTGGTTATCCATTCATAATAAACCTCCCCTTTCACCCTTTCCTTCCATAATAAATCGGGTCCAATCAGTAACTGGGGCAAAATCCTAAATCTAGTGATGGAAGTGGTACCCTGAGCATCGCATGTTTTGAGGGGCATCATCTTTTCATTCCTTCTTCTTTTCATGCACCATCCACAATAAAAGATCACTTGCATCTCCGATCTGCAATAAATTTCCATTCTTCACAATAAAGTATCAGTTTCATGGTGTCAATCAATTTCATATGAGACACAATCAGCAGTGAGCTTTCAACAAATCAAATCTTTCAGCAGACATTGGCAACAACATGGCTTTGAGCGTAATTTGTCCTTTATCAGGATAACAACATTGTGACCAGATCAAAATGTTAACATATGTGGAAAGAAACACAAATAACTTGAGGATTTCATTGTGTGTTGGTGTCAAGTCTTGGTTTTCTTTTGATTTTATCTTTTGGTTGTTAAGGATATAGCTTCATTCAGATTGAAGCAATTTGTATATACGCGCGCACGCACGCACACACACACACACACACACACACACACACACACACACACACACACACACACACACACACACACACACACACACACACACACACACACACACACATATTACTTTATATAATAATCGATATGGTTCAAAATAATCTCGATAAAAATCGGGGTCGAATTAGTTAGTGAGCCCAAGCACCATCATTGTTAACTAATGAACATCAGCGGTGAATAAGGGACGGAGGGTCATGTCCCCGTAGGTTCATGACTCTACATGACATAAACCACGTAGAAGTCATGCCCTACGTGGACATGACTCTCTGTCCTTATATATGCAAAGGCGTCGACAACTTGCTGGTAATTGAAATCAATAACTGTGGCAATCTCATGACCCAACAAGCTGTCGAAATTATCATAGAAGATTAATATAACAGAGTTATATAGATACACAGTGGAGGAAAACATATTCATTGCAGTAATCTCATTAAAGTCCATCCTTCCTAAATATTATCAGACTGTTATCTTCTCTATCTCTGGTCCAGATTCCTTAACATGGTATCAGAGCCAAGTTGGTAGAGAAATAATAAAAATAGAAACACCTCTTTTCTAGAAAAATTGAGACTTGCATTCAGAACAATTATGGTGAACAGTGTTAGAGTGGAGGATAGACTTGAAGGCGCATCCAACTTTGTCTCATGGAGAATTTGAATAACAAAAAATCTTCAAGAACTCAAGCTAGATGCATACATAGAAGAAGACACTAAGATGCCCGAAGACGAGCCAGAGAAAACAACCTGGAAAAGACACAACAACAAGGCTAAGAAAATCATAATTGATGTTGTTAAAGATCACATTCTCCCAACCATCTCAAAACTAACTACAACTTATGATATGTTCAAGACCATTCAAAACTCATATGAAATAAATAATGCAAGCAGATTGCTCACTTTAAAGCAGCAATTAATGCATATCTACATGAACAAAGGAGAAATAATTACATCCTATTTCATGAGGATTTCAGAGTTGAAAGACCAATTATCAACTATTGGAAATAATTTAGATGATATGGAGTTATCTCTAATAGAACTTAAGGGATTACCATCCAGTTGGGAATCCTTTATTCAAGGCATTAGTGCTCGTCCAACACTACCAAAATTCGATCAACTCAAGAATGATTGCACTCAAGAAGAATCTCGACTAATCACAAGAGGATTTGGTCCAAACAAAGAGGGAGAAATTCAAGCACTACATGCTAACACAAGCAACAAAGGGAAGAAAAGGAAGTTCAAATGGAAGAGAGGAAATAACCACAAAAGTAGAGACTTCTCCAAGATCCAATGCTACAAGTGTGATAAATTTGGACACACTCACAGATTCTGTCCAGAAAGAAAGAAAGCTCAAGCTACCATAGCTGAATTCAAGGAAGTAGAGAATTCTCTATTTTTCTTAGCCTTATCAAGTGAACTAAAATCAAACAAGCATATGTGGATAATTGAAAGTGGATCATCATGACACATAACCGGATTTAGAGATCAATTTGAAACCTTTGAAGGCCACTCAACTGAAGAAGTTACAATAGGAGACAATTCTACCTATCCAGTGAAAGGAATTGAGACCTGCTCAATTCAATTAAGAACATGAGTTACATTACAATTGAAAGATGTTCTTTTTGTACCAGGTATCAAAAGGAATTTAGTCTCTATTTCAGGACTAGTTGATCAGGGATATCGTGTCACCTTCCATGAAGATAAAGTTCTATTCTGGCCTAAAAATTCTAACATAAAGAATGCTATTTCTATAGGATCTAGAGATGGTAGTTTATACAAATTATGTAATATTAAAAAACAAGCACTAAACCATGAAGTATCAAACTCTAATGAAATTTGGCATAGAAGATTAGGACATCTTCGATTTAGTGCCCTACCTTCTATAGGAAAGATTACCACATGATTACCCAATCTAAAATCTGATCATGTTGGAACTTGTAAAGGATGTGCTCTAGGGAAAAACTCAAAAGGGTCCTTTCCCTCAAGTGAACACAAATCAAAAGTTGTACTAGAACTTGTCCACACTGATTTGTCTGGTCCAATGTCATTACCATCACTAGGGGGATTCTTGTATTACGTGATATTTGTTGATGACTACTATAGGAAAACATGGATTTATTTCATAAAGCTCAAGGAATCAAATGAAGTGTTATTAAAATTCAAAGAATTTAAAGCCTTAGTGGAAAATCAAACTAGGAAGAAAATAAAGACTCTAAGATCAGATAATGGGGGTGAATACATCTCTGAAAATTTTAAAGAATTCTACATTTTTGTTGGGATTAAGAGGGAGTGTACTGTACCTTATAATCCTCAACATAATGGAGTTGTAGAAAGAAAAAACTGTACCATCATCGAAGCTGCCAAAGCCATGATGCATGATCAAAATCTACATATCTCATTTTGGGCTGAAGCCTCAAATACAACTGTGTATATTCCAAACAGATGCCCTCATTCAATCCTAGAAAATATAACACCTGAAGAAGCCTTTAAAAGAAATAAACCAGATTTAAGCCATCTAAGAATCTTTGGTTGCCACGTGTATATTCACGTTCCTAAAGAAAAGAGAACCAAATTAGAACCCTCCGAGAAGAAAGGCATATTTGTTGGCTACAGTGAAACCACTAAAGGATACAAAGTCTATATTCCAGGACGAAGATCTATTGAAATCAATAGAGATGTAAAATTTGAAGAAGATGCTTCTTATAAACTCTCTCCAAGTGCAGAAGATGATCTAACCACATAATCTGATGAAAATCTTACAATTGAGAATCAAAGGGAGAATAGCATAGAAAGTCATGAACTTCAATCGCCTAGTTTTGAGAATGTTGAAAATCCTAACAATAAGAAAAGACCACTATGGGCAAGAAAGATGATTGAAGAAAATAATGTGGAACCTGACGAAATCTTCAAAGAGAATAAGAAAACAAGAAGTCAATCATGCTATGTTGCACTCATGACCGAACTTACAAACTCTGAACCATCAAATGTTGAATAAGCCTTAACATGTCAAGCTTGGAAAGATGCAATGATTGAGGAATACCAATCTATCTTAAAGAATAATGTCTGGGACATTGTACCTAGTCCAAAAGACAAATCAATTGTCTCATCAAAGTGGTCATTCAAAATCAAATATGCACCAAATGGTAGTATTGAAAAACACAAAGCCAAATTCGTTGCCAGGGGCTTCTCTCAAAAGGTTGGCATTGATTACGAAGAGACATTTGCTCCAGTTGCTTGATATACTTTTGTGAGAACCATCATTGCCATTGCAGCTTCCAAAGGGTGGAAGAAACACCAAATGGACGTAAAGACCGTATTTTTGAATGGTATTATTGAGGAAGAAGTATACATAGAACAACCTGAAGGCTTTGCTACACATGATAGAAACCTCTATGTGTGTAGACTAAAAAAATCTCTCTATGGCCTTAAGAAAGCTCCCAGGGCATGGTACAGAAGGATAGATAGCTATCTCTCCAAACTAGGATATTCCAAAAATGAAGCAGATTCTAACATATACTTCAAAACATCGAATGGTGACATGCTAATACTTTTTCTCTATGTTGATGACTTGCTGATAACAGGAGAAGATCACCTCGTTGCAAAATGCAAACAAGATCTTGTGGATGTATTCGATATGAAAGATCTAGGTCTACTGCACTATTTTCTGGGCCTAGAAGTATGGAAAAAGGAGAATTATATTTTCCTAAATCAAGGAAAATACACCACTTATATCCTGACCAAATTTGGTATGATGGATTGTAAACCTCTCTCCATTCCAATGGAAACAAATATTCATAAACTCAAAAGTGAAGCAGTAGATTCAGAACCTACAGATCCTACATACTATAGACAAATTATTGGATCTCATGTACCTGGTAAACACTCGCCCTGATATTTGTTATGCTACCAATGTGTTAAGTCACTTCATGTGCGAACCTATAAAGATTTACCTAATTATGGCTAAGCATATTCTGAGATACTTGCGTGGCACTATTGGACTTGGCCTGAAATAAAAAAATGTTGAGATACAACTCCAAGGGTATTCTAATTCCGACTGGGCAGGCAGTTCCATTGATTGTAAAAGTACAACAGGGTGTTGTTTTAGTCTTGGATCAGCTATGATATCCTGGTTTAGCAGAAAACAGTCAGCAGTTGCTCAGAGTTCCACTAAAGCCGAATATATGGATGCCTCCATGGGAGAACGTGAGGCAATATGGTTAAGGAAATTTCTAGTTGGACTATTTGGGAAACCCCTAGACCCCACTGTGATTCATTGTGATAATCAAAACTGCATCAAACTTTCTATAAATATAGTCTTTCATAATCGATCCAAGCATATAGAAATCCCATACCATTACATAAGAGATATGGTAGACAAAGATGTTATCAAATTGACCTACATCAACACTGGAGAGCAAAGTGTCAACATATTCACCAAACCTCTTGCAAAATTGAAAGTGGAATACTTTAGAGGTAAACTTGGTATGACTGAATTATAATGGAAATTTCTGATATTAATATGATTCATATGTAATTCGATATATTCATGAATATCTTGGATGCAATATTGCATGTATGTGCTATGTCATGAAAGGTGACGATCTTTCATGTGATGTAAGTGTAAGATCGCTATTGTGAGGTAACAACTTTTACAATAGCTTGATCTGTTGTCAAGATTGACTACATTAAGTTGTTGTCCCGGAATGTATCGGAAAACTTGATACTAAATTTTTCTATGATGAGTTATTGAATTGTTATCATTAAATGGTTGTTCCGAAATATGTCAGAAATTATGATAACAATCATATTATGATTGACTACAGTTATTTGTTGTCCCGGAATGTGTCGGATATCATGATACTAAAATTATTTCACCTATGATAATGACAATGTTACAATTTTCACTAGAATCAAGGTTGTAATCTGATAAGACTTCAAGTAGTTGTTGTCCCAGAGTGCTGGATATCAGATAATCCATATCTCCCTGAGATATGAAGTATTTCACTAGTAAGTGTTACTGAGTGAATGATCATGTCAAATGAATATGTATATCTAGAAGGTTGTTCCTTAAAACTCAATTATGAAATTCATTCCTCTTTTGCTAAGAGGGAGTGTTAAGGATATAGCTTCATTAGGATTGAAGCAATCTGTATATACGTTAGTGAGCCCGAGCACCATCATTATTAACTAATGAACATCAGTGGTGAACAAGGGACGGAGGTCATGTCCCCATAGGGTCATGACTCTACATGACATAAGCCACGTAGAAGTCGTGCCCCTATGTGGACATGACTCTCCATCCTTATATATGCAAAGGCGTCGACAACTTGCTGGTAATTGAAATCAATAACTGTGGCAATCTCATGATCTAGCAAGCTGTCGACATTATCATAGAAGATTAATATAATAGATTTATATAGATACACAATGGAGGAAAACATATTCATTGGAGTGATCTCATTAAAGTCCATCCTTCCTAAATATTATCAGACTGTTATCTTCTCTATCTCTAGTCCAGATTCCTTAACATTGGTGACATGTCTTTTAGCTTTTCCAGGATGTCTCTAACTAGAGATTTTATCTCCAGGATGTCTTTGACTAGAAAGATGAGGATGGGGTATGTTCACCTATTTTTTTGTTGCATGTGGATTGTCTCTTAGTAATGCTATGGCTTTTCCAATTATATGAGGATGTTGTGAGTCTAGTGTGAACTGGGGCATTCCTTGTTTGTGACTATTTGATCTCCATGCAAATAGGTACAATGATTTTCTAGGTCGAACCTATACCTAGATAGTCATAACCTATTTTCCATAATAAAGCTCAATGATGATAATAACACAAGAAGCTCTTTCACTTCCATATCTTCTATCTTCCATCCCCTTTTTTTGTCGTTCCTCCTTGAGTCCATGTAGCCTGCTATCATATGACTGAGTAAAATGACATGCCAAAAGATCTGCATTTCATATATATAGCTTTCACCTCCATCGCCACATGTTAGCACATAATACACATGCATATAGAAATCATGATAGCATCGTATCCTGCATATATCATTGATTAGCATTTGCATTCTTATATAAAACATAAAAAGACAAAAATAACATATCATGCATTTCATCATGTAAACAAGTCATAACAATACATCCATTTGCATTTTACATTTGCACCATGCATAACATACATATAAAAGAATAAAAATATATTGCATTTCATCATGTACATATTTGCATCCATATCATAAGCATCATAAAGTCATCATAAAGCATATAGAACATCACATAGGAACACATGCATATAGCTACCGCAAGGATGGAACATCTCATATATATATCAAAAATAATATCAATGCCATGATACAATGATGTCAAATTCTCATATGGCTATAAAATCACCTGAAGGTGTCTATATCATCATACAAAAAATTGATACAAAATGAGATCCTAGAGAGCTATGATGATGACCCTCCCTCAGAGTTGGCTGGCCTTGATGGAATCTGAGCACTCGAAGTACTTGCTCCTAGATCACCTCGTCTATCCCCTCCTCCCCCTGGTGGTGCGGGTGGACCCATGACCCCGCCACCAGATGCTCCCCTCCTGTCTCTACTAGTAGTATTCATAGAGCGGAAAGCTATCCTGTATCTCTCTGCCCTTAGCTCTAGAGGTACGGCTACATAGTAGAGGTTCCTCCAGTAGGCTATCTCATCACTTGCCTGGAGGCAAAAGGCAAATCATGACACTATAGCACCTGCAGTTGTAGCTCTAGCAACCTGTATGGTCTCCTCAATGGTCATATATCTTTGTATGGCCTTGTCCCTCTCTCGTTGAATGTCTACTAGTTGTCACCTCAATCAATTCACGTCTCTTTCGAGATCCTTGATCTCATCAGCTTGACCCTGTGTAAGCTCTCGCAGCATGAGTAGCTCATCCTCCTCCTCATCTCCCCCTTGTGCACCCTCCTCCTGCCTACCCTACTGTGGAGCACCTGGTACCTATACCTATGCTGGTACTTATCCATGTCTTTGTCCTTATCCTTGTACCTAGGCTAGAACCTGTAATACATGTGTAGACACTTAAAAATAATTATTTTTAATTCCTCACATAATTAATTAATTAATTATGTTAATTCAAATTCTCCTCAATATTAATTAAATATAATTGATATTGTCACTATAGCATGTGACTGATTTATTTAATAAATCAATCCCTTTCTTTATTCTTCTAAAATATTATATCCTCACAAATATTCCTCTTGGCTAATTAATTTCAATTAATTAGTTAACCCACATGATTCCTACAAACCATCTTCTTAATTCATCATTAACCTAATAAAGTCTTCTAGAAACTCCCTAAACTCACTTAACCTTATTCTTGTAATTTTTAATTCTCTCCACTCATTCTCTCTCCTAGTCAAATCCTCCTACAAATCATAATCCCACCTAACATTTCCTCTAATCCCCCTCCTAATGAGTTGCTAATGGATAATCATCATGATTAGCCACGAAGTCAACTCCTTGTCCCTTCCATCCAACCACTAGCTTTTAATGCTCTTTTCCTAGGTGAATGTGAGATCTTCAAAATCTCACAATCCTCTAGGCATCTCCTCTCCCAAGGAATTTTTAATTCCTTCTTATTCCTCCAATCCCCATGATTATCCCTTTTTGGAGAATTTTAAATTCTTCCTCCCCATTCTTCAAGGAATGTCATGTCCCTTGCTCCTCTCAAGGCACATTGGGAAGTCTTCCCAATGCACTGTGCTCTTCTCAAGGTACCTTGGGAAGTCTCCCCAATGTACCTTGAGGAGTGTGGAGACAAGAAATGCCTTTAAGGCATATCTCTTGGTCTCCACACCCTCTCTTGGGCCTTGTGTGAGCTCACAAGCAATCCTGGCCCTTCATCTTGAATCCATCCTAGCCATCCATTCTTCCTCTCCTCTTCCTATAAATTGAGGACTCCATCCCTCCATTCTTCATCTCCAAGTTTAGTAATCTTATGCTGTCCTTTTGAGCCCAGAAAATCATCTTGGCAACCTTATTATGTTTAAATCATATCTCATCCACACTTGATCATCTCATCCTTATCATCTTCCAAATCCATTCCATTTGTGCACAACATTGGAGAGCCATCCACATCAAGCAAGCAAGCAAGAGGAGCACATCAAGTGGAGCATCATCCAAGGGCGCCTTCACTTCATCAAGCTCCATCCGAAGGAGAAGGTAAAATGATTGTGTGAGGTATATGCATTTTCATTATTCATGTTTTCATGCATTTCAAATTATGTCTTTGATTTCATATGCTTCCATGTTTGATTTGCATGCTTATTAACTAATCCACCTCATAGGTCTTTTTCCCCTCTTCATTCTGGCACGCCCGGTGGGACCCACATCCCTAAGAACTAATATTTTTTTTTTTGTTGAGTATTTGTGAGTTGTGAGACGCAGGTTCCGGAATAGCGTGATTGCAGAAAAACAAAAACAAAAAATCTTTGGCGGCTCTGTATTTCAGGGCGAGCGCTCTGCGCATTCTCCCATCTCCTCCTCATTCTTCTTCTATCTTTTTGTTTTTGTTTAATTTTAATAATCTATCTGATCGCAAGAATTAATTAAAAAATTATGTTTCATTTTTGTTTCTGTTTCTGTTTAATTTTAACAATCTGTCTGATCGCAGGAATTAATTAAAAATTCTGTTTCTTTTTTGTTTCTGCTATGTTTAATTATAATCTGTCTGACCGCAGGAAAGTGTGAAAGTAAGAGAGTATGCTCTTGTCTATCTAGACAATCATAAATCCAGACCTTTGGCACTGTTCTATTCTGTTTAGCGCGACTGTTTGCTCTGTTAAATTTAGGAATTTTAAAAAAATAAAAATAAAAAAATTGTAAAATTTATTCTGTTTTTTCGTCATATCTACTTTTATCTTCACTCCATTTCCCTCCAAACTTCACTAGATCCTCCGCATTGCCATTTTGCACATTTCCTTCCTTGAGGGCCTTATCCCAAAATCCACTTTTTGAAGCCCAAAATCCCACATTCCTCTATTTTTAGGGTTTTCCATAACTCCTTCCCCTTTTATCCAATCACCTCCAAATTTTTCCATATTGTCCATCTCCAACTTTTGCTTCTTTGTCCCTCTTGGACAAATTTTTCCATTCCTCCATCTCTCCTCCAAAATCCCCATTTTTTTGCTTGCTTATCCTTTGGAAAGTAGCAAAAACCTAGTCAAACACCACTTACCCATCAAATTTTCCTCCAAATCCACATTTGTCATTAGTAAAAAAGTTTTTATTCATGTTTTTCTACTTATTCGCAAAAATTCAAAAAAACTTAATATTTTTGTCATTTTGTTGTCTTTTGCAGGACGCTTGTTGAAGACTCTATTTTTCAAACTACTAATCAAGTTGTTTTGTAGGTTACATAAGAAATCCGACCAAACATTGTGCATTTATTTAAATTAGGCACATAGATATTAATTAAAATGGAATGAACCATTGTCTTATGTGTCTTTAAGAAAAGCGTAAAGGTAGGAGAGTATGCTCTCGTTTAGCTAGACGATCAGAAATCCAGACCCTCCAACCTTTTCTTGTTTGATTGCATGTTTACCTCTAGCGGGCCTGCCCTCCCAACTTGCTCTTTGAGAAGGTAAGAGGGGAATGACCCAAGTGAGTACACCCAGACCTGAGATTCCCAACTCATTATAATAAATAGGCCATTGACTACGAAAGGATCAATGGTTGGGGCTATATGAGAGTTCACTCTCACATTGGGTGCTTAGTAGGATCCTAGAGATCTCAATCACGCTTGCGTGACTACTAAGTTCTTGGTGCTTCATTGGGCTATAGGCCTCAATTGCACTTGCGCAACTTCAAAGGGTAGCTCCTAACGGGAAGACTTACTAAACACCTTGTTCATAGTGGCCAAAAACCTTCTAGTCATTGGTGCAGGAGGTCAGACCTCCGAAGCCACCCATATTTTTACGACCCTTAATAGAGACACAAAGTTCACCATGAGGAGTTTTCATGGGAATTGATGCTTGGCTGCCCCGAGAAGTGAGTGTCGTGGAGGGGAGCCAGTGGGGTCAAGTATCTAAGTGTCCGCTCTGGGTAAGCGTAGCTGGAAAACCGATTCGGATCTAATGACTATTGTCCTTACCAGCCTTAAGAATGTTGTATATGAGCATGAGTGTCTTTGAGATAATATGCATTTGATCATTGTGTTTACTTTGTTTGATATATACTTGCCAAGAGAAGACTAAAAACACATCACTATCCCCAAACACTTTGCCAAAACACTTGTCAAGACACAAACAATTGTCCAAGTCATTACCCACACAAAGTCCAAAATTGCATCAAAACTCCATCCGTCCCATGTTTCATAAGCCCAAGAGAGAAGCTAAGAGTTCATCCTCTCCATCAACATTCAAGTTTGTCCTTTGAAACACCAACTATCGTCCAAATCAGGGTGGTTGTGTCCCTTCATATAAATTGCCATTCAAATCTATCCTCCATTGAGTCATGTTCATGCCAAGAACAACCTAGTCATCAAGTTTCTTCTAAGCCATCACTATCATACCTCCTCCATCAATCATCCTCAAATTTCCCAAGGACTCAACACATCAAATCAATCTCCCTCCACTATCAAATCAATTATCAAAATTCAAATCCAATTATCCTCTAATCTAATTTAACCTCGCGTTAAGGTTACATGCCTTGTGAAATTCCATTTAGACCTCATCATTAATCAATTGGCTCTCATGCTTGAAGGGGACTCTTCTCCAAACACCTTTTGCCTAATCCTTTTGAGTCGATCAAGACTCTTAACTCACGTCTTTACTTTGCTTAGGGTCATTAGCCAACCCTTGGTATAAGAGAGGATTTTTAATCATCAATCCAAGGTCTAAATTCTACACAACTTGGCCATCACCCTACTTGTGGTTGCATCCACCACCTAAAATCCTCATCCAAGGACTAAGGTGTCAATCCTAATCAAATCCGGGCTCTAATCCAAGAACCATACCAATCAACAAAATCTCTTGTCATAGAAGACAATCCAAAATTCCACAAATATCTTGTTAAGTCCTTTCATCACAAATTTCCCCCTCCAAAATTTTCAAAGGTTATTCGTGTATGGTGGCAACTTGATCCCAAAAGAGAAAGATGGCTGAACAACAATATGGCATGCCGGACATTAGTGCCCTATATGAAGATCCCACGCAAGATCCTACACAAAGTGGGCAACCTAGAAATCAAGATCAAAGCCAAAATCCTAGCATGGTTAGCCAAGATGAACTCTCTCCGGAAGTGCAAACTTTCCTAGCGGATTCTTATAACTAAGAGATGATGGAAAAGTTTATTCAACACAATCCTACTGCACTTCTAAAAACTCTCCTTGAGAGTGGAGCTCAACTTCCACCTGAATTTAATAGATCCACTCTCGCCCAACAACCACAAGGAGACCTCACTCCCACACAAAGTGTTGCACTTATTCAAACTCAATCAATTGCAGCCCCATCAATCATCCAAGCTCAATCAATACCACCCACAACACCTCCCACTGTGGTATCCATCCCACCTTCTTCCTCCTTACCATCTATACCACTATGAAATCCGATCTCATCTATTCTCCAACACATTTCTATACCACCTCCTTCCATTCAACCACATATCTCTATTCCACAAACTTCCCTTCCTGCCAACAATGTCACAAATTTCATCTGGGTCGTACTCAATCCCGTCACAATAGTTTGCGGACCGCAATCAACTATCACACAAATCCCTGCGACATCGGTCCTCACATCCCACGTTCCCGCCTCCTCATAATATCAATATATTGGTGGTGGTGCACCTTCTTTGGCTCACCCAATTCTTGGGGCAAATACAATTCATCATTATCAAAGTCCACAACAAGATCTCATCAAGGAAATTCAAGACATGAAAAGTATCATCAAGGACATGAAACAAAGGACTAATAAAAGGAAAACTTACTCATTTGAAGAGTTTTGCCCTTGTCCTTATGACCCGTCTATATCAGTTGCACCCTATCCCCCAGGATTTGAGATCCCCAAATTCACCAAGTACGAAGGCAAAGGAGACCCCCGCGACCATGTCCAAGAATTCCACATCTTATGCCAAGAAGTCTCCTATAGTGACCTTTATCTTCACAAACTCTTTCCCAAGAGTCTCACGGGAGATGCCCTGGCATGGTTCTCATCTCTACCACGAGGTTCCATTGTCTCCTTTCCAGACTTGGTAGAAAAATTTGTGGCCCACTATGCTTACAACGTGGTTAATGATGTTTCTATGATGGACCTATGCAATACAAAACGAAGACCCAGAGAAACCTTTGCCAATTTCCTACAAAGATGGTGACATCTTATCAAAAAATTCTAGTGGGACATGCCAGAACAACATCAAATTGAGCTATTTCAAAAGAACTTGGTGCCTAAACTTTTGAGACCCTTAATATCCCAAGGTATCAAATCCTTCTAAAAATTGACCGATAAGGGCTTCGCCCTCAAACATGTCTTGTTGGAGGAAGGAACCTTGAAACATTACCAGAAATCAACACAAAGTTCTTCCTCTTATCATAACGACAAGCCAAAATTCTGGTCTAAGAACAAAAACGTGGTCAATGATGGTGTAACTGATGTAAAGCGGGTCCAAACCGTGGCCGCTCCCCCAAAATCCACCACCAATAATCATCAATTCAATAATCAAAACAATCAAAATCAATCCCAAAAACCTCACAACAATGTCTCAATCCAGGGACGTCCACCCCGATCGAATAACAGGACCCCAAGAGACTTCACTCCTCTTGCTGAGCCTATTGAAATGGTGTTTCAAAAACTTGTCCAAGCAGGTGTAGTGGTTTCCAATCACTCGCCCGTTTGACCCCAATCAACCTAAACCAAGATGGTATAATGAAAATGAGTATTGTGAATACCATCGTATCAAGGGACATGATACACGAAAATGTATGAAACTGAAGATCTACATACAAGATCTCATTGATAGAGGTGAGATTAAAGTAGCAAATGCAAAGCCTGGTAATAATAATGACAAACTCAAAATGTACCAGGAACCCTTCCCGAAGCATGATAAAGGAAAAGGCTCATCATCTAATGCAATGGGTTATGACTACGCTAATCGCATAACCAGCTTTGATTTTTTAGTAGGTTGCATTGAACCTGCAGACACTCATGTCAATGTCATAACCATCCAAGGAGTTAATCCTCCTTCTTCCCAAAGCAGACCAAATCCTGCTAGGATAGTCATTCAAGGCACCACGCCTTCCACCTCCCATTTCCAGAATGACTGCAATGTAACTACGTGCCGAGGTAAAATCACCATCTAAGGAGTCCCTCCCCCACCAAACCCCCCGCCCATGTCTTCCACCCGCCGATATGACCTCCTGGACCATCTTGGGAAGACCCCCACTCAGATCTCCATTTTGGAACTTCTTAAAACTTTCCCGGTCCATAAAGAAATTTTGGAACAAGCCTTTCTCGAATCACATGTTCCTGATAACATCAACGCCACCCAATTCCAAGCCCTCATTGGAAACCTTGCTGCCCAGTAGCACCTTGTATTTACCTCCAAAGATGCGCCTGCAGATGAAGACCATAACAAACCTTTGCACATCAAAGCTCTTATCCACAAGCACAAGGTCAAACGTATCCTGATAAATGGTGGATCCGGGCTTAATCTGTGTACATACAAATTAATAAAACAATTGGGACTTTCTGAGGATCTAATAGACACATCAGAAAGGATCACAATAAAGGCATATGATGATGCGAAAAGAGTTTCAAAGGGCATGATCACCTTACCTCTTCAAGTGGGCCCCATTACAATTGAAACCCCTTGCCAAGTACTAGATCTTGATCTCCCCTACAACATTCTCCTTGGCCAGCCATGGATTCACTCCTTGAAGGTTGTACCCTCCACCTATCACCAATGCATCAAATTTCCCTTCAATGGAAGAGAGATAACTATCAAAAGTGATCCACAACCCTTCCAGTATTGCAAACTCCTAGAGGAAGACCATCCATATCATTGCCCATTAAATAGACCCTCGCCAACGCCTTCCTCCGACACATCAAATGTTGCCTCCACATCATCCCAACCAGATAATCAAATCAAGATCTTGGACAATGGTTGTGGAGAATACAAATTGGAGGACGTTTTATTAATAGGCAACCTCCCTCTCTCTCCTAAGTCATTTGGCAAACCAAAAGAGCTCAAAAAGGACCCAAAACCAGTCATGCAATGCCAAAATACCACCTTCCAGCAATGGGGCCCACTTAATGAGGAGAGCCTTGAAGAAGATGTCTCTTCCTGGTTGTATCGGGAAGAGGATGATGATCCAACAAGAATATCCAAAAAAATGTACCCAAAAGCATCTGCCATAGTTGAAAGAATGGGTTATAAAGGACACGGTTTGGGACCAGAGGAGAAAGGAAGAAAAACACCCATAAATCCTATCTCCTACAGATACAACAGAGGCTTGGGGTACACCCCAGTGCCTAAGATTACTATCGCTGGTGCCCCTTCTAGTCCTTCTTCGGATATCGAAAGCGCTGACGAAGAGGGATTCCACGAAATGCCTTATGAATAAGAGAAAGATATCTTCCTTGACATTTACATCAATACCATCACCCCCGTAACCTCTCCCACTTCACACGAGCTACATCTTGTCCATCCTGAACTCATTGACTGGGGCCAACGAGACAAACCCACTTTAGATATCTGTGCCGACGATAATGCTCTCATTGCTCTCTTGACGGTGCGAAACCTGGAAGATTGTAACAAAATCGAGGGTATTGAACTACACGAAAAGGAATACTTTGGTAGTCAGGTCAATGCCCTTAGCCACAAAAAAGATAATAAAAGGAAAAGACATGATTCCCTAAGTGAAAACCTCCCTGAGGCACCTTTGGATGAACAAAAAATAAAAACAAAGGGTGTATCCGAAAGTGAAAACTTGGAAAAGGCACTTGACGATGAGGGACTTGACCTCCCTATCATTGGTTACCTTTCACAGGACAAATCAAATTTGCTGATAGAAGAAATAGACAGCATCAACATGGGCACCGAAGTCATTCCAAAAAGTGTGCTCATTGCCAAATCCCTTACAGAAATAGAGAAACAAGACTTCATCAACTTCCTTACAGAGGTAAAAATCAATTTTGCATGGTCCTATTCCGATATGCCAGGGTTGGATCCTGCCTTGATGGTTCACAATCTCGCCGTTTGCCCAGACGTAAAACCTATAAAACAAAAACTGCGCAAAATGCACCTGCATATTGCTCTCCTGGTCAAGGCAGAACTCCAAAAGATGTTAGATGCATAATTCATCAAACCCATAGACTACACTGAATGGGTCTCTAACATTGTACCTGTCGGCAAATCTGTCGGGGGCATTCGCATCTGCACATATTTTCGAGATCTAAATAGAGCTTGTCCTAAAGATGATTTCCCACTCCCCAATATAGACATGATTGTGGACCTTACAGTATGACATGAAATGCTATTGCTAATGGATGGGTTTTCTGGATACAACCAAATCAGGATAGCAGATGAGGATCAACATAAAACTGCATTCACAACACCATGGGGTACTTTCTGTTACCGGGTCATGCCTTTTGGCCTTAAAAATGCTGGAGCTACATATCAACGTGCAATGACAACAATTTTTCATAACCTCTTGCACAAAATTATGGAGGACTACGTGGATGATCTTCTAGGAAAATCCAAGACAAGACAAGAGCACATCCCTATTCTAAAACAAATCTTTGAAAGATTGGAAAAATACAAGCTGCGCCTAAATCCCAAAAAGTGTGTGTTTGGCGTCACATCGGGAAAACTACTAGGATTCATTGTTTCCCGCAGAGGCATCGAGGTTGATCCCACAAAGGTAAAGGCTATTATGGAAATGCCTTCTCCAAGAACTCTCAGACAACTGCGTAGTCTCCAGGGAAAACTCCAGTCTGTCAGGCATTTCATTTCACAGCTAGCAGACAAGTGCCATCCATTTGCACACCTGTCGCGTAAAGACACAAAATTCAAATAGGATTGCTTATGTCAAAAGGCCTTTGAGAAATTAAAAGAATATCTAGCATCACCTCCAGTTTTGATGCCACCTACCCCTGGAAAACCCCTCATTTTGTACATATGTGCTACTACAGTGGCATTGGGGGCATTACTGGTGCAAACAGATGATCAAAGGAAGGAACACGCCATTTACTACATCAACCGGACATTGGTAGGATATGAACTAAATTACACCCCCATTGAAAGAGCATGTTTGGCATTAGTGTTTAGCACACAAAAACTTTGACACTATATGTTGAACAACAAAACAAAGCTGATTGCCAAGATAGACCCGCTTAAATATCTCGTCTAAAGTTGCTCTCACTGGAAGAACTATTAAATGGGTCATGCTCTTGAGCGAGTTTGACATTGAATACGTGGACAGAAAGGCAATCAAGGGACAAGTTATTGCAGATCAACTGGCTGAAGCTCCACTTCTAGGTGACCATCCTCTTCTCACAAAATTACCAGATGAGTTCATTATGGTTGTCACCACATCCCCCACATGGCAATTATACTTTGATGGCTCTTGCACCCAAAATGGATCGGGGGCAGAAATATTATTGGTCACACCTCAAGGAGATGGCATCCCCAAATCATACAAGATAGCCTTTGCATGTACCAATAACATAGCAGAATACGAGGCACTCATCACAGGTTTGCGTCTGGCTATCCACTGGAAAATAAAGGAGTTACAAGTTTATGGTGATTCTCAGCTTGTTATAAAACAAGTCAATGATGAGTACCAGACAAAAGATGATAAACTCCTTCCTTACCATACCATGGCTGAAGATCTTAAGAAACATTTCACAGCAGTCACATTTAATCAAATCCCACGAACAAACAACAGGGCTACAGATGCAATGGCCACCATTGTCTCCCTCCTTCAAATGCTAGCACACAGTCAGAAGCGCGAGTTCTTGGTCGAGCAATTATTTATACCAGCATATGACCTACCAAAGTATGAAATGGTGTGTGTTCTCGTTGGTCCTGAGTCCCCTTGGTACCAAGAAACCTTCGCTTTCCTCAAAGACAACACCATTCCCCCACATCTCACAAAAACCCAACAACAAACCTTCATCCGCCGATGTGCTCGTTACACCATCCTCGGAGACGCCCTATTCAGAAGGCATTTCGATGGTTCCCTCCTAAGGTGTTTAGATAAACAAGAGGCAGAATGGGCATTACACGAAGTACACGAGGGTATCTGTGGGGCACACTCAAGTGGGCTCACATTGGCTAAAAAGATTTTGAGAATGGCATACTATTGGCCTAAAATGGAGGTAGATGCTTATAATTATGTGAAGAAATACATCCCTTGCCAGCAATATGGCGACAAAATTCATGCACCGTTACAACAATTGCAGCCATTTATAACACCATGGCCCTTCTCACAGTGGGGGCTCGATCTCATTGGAAAAATCCACCCTTCATCTTCCAATGGACATAAATTCATTATCATCACCACCGAATACTTCACCAAGTGGGTAGAGGCTATCCCTCTTACTTTCACCACCGGCAAGCAAATATCCAAATTCATCCTGAACTATCTAATGAACTATCTAATCTGTCGGTATGGTATCCCAAAAGTTATTATCACAGATAATGGCAAACAATTTAAAAACTAGGATGTCAAAGAACTCTGCCAAAAATTCAACATCCAACATCGCTTCTCCACCCCATATTATCCCCAAGGCAACGACCAAGCTGAGGCTTCTAATAAAACCTTAATCAAAATCCTTAAAAAAATAGTCAATGAAGCTGGCCGTGATTGGCACCTCCAACTCCATCCCTCTTTGTGGGCCTACCATACCTCCATCCGCACCTCCACAGGTGGCACCCCTTATTCCCTAGTCTTTGGCTCCGAAGCCATCCTTCCCCTTGAGGTCGAGACCCCCTCTCTAAGGGTATTGCTGCAAGACATCCTACAAGAGGAAGAATACATAATTGCCCGCTTACAAGAGTTAGAATTGTTAGATGAAAGGCACCTCAAGGCCTTGAACCATCTCCGGGTATATCAGAACCGCTTGCGGATGAGTTATCACAAAAAAGTCAGAACCCAGGAATTCCAAGTTGGTGATCTTGTCCTCATGGAGAATCAGAAAAATCTACAAGAAAGAGAAAAGAAAGGCAAGTTCGAGCCTAATTGGCTTGGACCATATGTAATCACAGCAAAATACGGATCGGGAGCTTATCAGTTGCCTACTCCTGAAGGCGATCCTTTGGATGATCCAATGAATATCATGCACCTCAAAAGATTTTATGCTTAGTCCTCAAAAAGTCTTAAATTGTCAAAAAAATAAAGAAAAAATAAAAAAATAAAAAAAAATGAGAAAAAAGATCTTGAAAAAATCGTCACTTTGGTGAAAACTTGGCAAACAGGTGCCTTATGACACAAAAAAATTAAAAAAATCAGAAAAAGAAAGAAAAACAATTCGTCCACCAGTGAAAACCACTTTGTGGCACTATGGACAAGTACCTTGGTGAAAACCTCCATGTAGGCGCCAAGGTAAATAATCGGATCCACTGTCTATCCGATCGACACTGCAAATCATTTGCCATCCAGCCCACCCATGCGCAACATTCCTTCTTTTCCGCCTCCCAATAAAACATGCGTATGATGATGAGTCTTCGCCTGAGTCATGAACAAGGAATGTCCCATTAAAACTGAGCTTTTATGCCTCTGTGTAAGCTTCAAGAAGTCTTCAGAAACAATCCCAAGTCTACAGGTCACTCTCCAAAACCATAGAATCACTTGCCTAATCCAAAAGCCCACTTTGCCCTAGGGATGACCCCTTCGCTCGCTTGGCAACCTAATCCTTCATCCTAGTTCTACTCTTGGCAAGAGGTATCATTTGGTCGCAAGGAAGTGACTTGTTAGATTTTGTTGGATCTTTTCATATAGACTTGCATCTTTTGCCCTACGACTGCCACTATTTATGACTGCCTGGGTTCTTCCATATCTAGGTACGTTATGATAGGCGCATACTGGGGCATATTTCATAGTATGGCATGTTTTGGATCCCTCTTGTATAAACTGACGACCTGGTACTAGTGTTTATCAACACTTACCTTCTCGTGTACAAGAGGTATCAGTGTGTTTGAGGGTTTCCTTGCATGAACCCACAACTTTGTATTAGTGTTTCTTAACACTTGCATTGTTGTGTGCGAGAAATTCCTGTTTGTCTATAGAGTTAGTCCACACCCTGGGTTTCTCATGGCATCCTGATTTCTATAATCAGTGGTGCAAGCCACTCAGGGCAACATCAAACTAGGTTGGCTCTCCACATTTGTTGTGCACAAAATCTCACCATCATTCCATCAAATCCTAAACTCAATAATCCCATGGAGTTCTCAATTTCCCCCACTTCCCATCTATTCCATATTCTTCTATCTAAGATCATTGTGTTATTATTGACATATTCCCTCTTTTTATTAACTCATTCACATCATGTAGACTACATTCCTTAGACAGTCATTTTTTTTTCCACAAAACATTTACCGAATAAGATTGCATCAAAAAAAGATACACTCATCCATATAGCATTACATTTAGACTGCATCATAAATCATTCACACATGCGTATTTATACATAAAGCATAAAAAACACTCATCCTGCATCCAAAAACTATGTCAGCAACCCATCATAAACATACATATATAAGCATCCACTCTGCATCACAAAATAGGCTAGCATAGCACATCCATGATTGCATCCATATAGGACATCATAAGACAAACAAAAATAATCCATCACAATAAATGCTACACATCATTTGTCACCAATCAAATCATGTATACATATATATATATATATATATAAAGAGGAAAATATGTCCGTCATGATACAATGACCCCTCATTGGGTCCATTGTGGCATATATGGGCCCCTAGGAGGGCCCATCTTCCCCCGCGGTCTCGCCTCTCCTATTCTTCTTTCCAAATTCTTCACGACTGCTTCATATTTCTTCCCCATTTATCCCTTCCACCTTGATTCTTCTTCCTCTCTTTTTTCGAGAATTTTTCGTCCTTTTTTTTGAAAAAAATTTCGAAGGGGCATACACCTCCCATGCTTTATGCCGGGGCATCCTTTTCTTCTTCTATCTTCTACACATCGCCATACACCACACATAATTAATTCTGATTCTGACCATGTCTTATACAGGATGAATCCTTCCTGAAACCAGACATTATGATTAGTCATGTCTTATATAGGATGAATCCTTCCTGAAACCAGACGTTGCGCTCTGATCATGTCTTATACGGGATGAATCCTTCTTGAAACCAGACGTTGTGATTGGTCATGTCTTATACAGGATGAATCCTTCCTGAAACAAGACGTTGCGCTCTAATCATGTCTTATTGTTGGATTTTGCCAAGATCAAGAGGTCAATGAAATGTACAAAATAGAGACATAATATGGGACAAGAATAAACTGTATTCTCATCAATAGAAAATGATCAATAACATGATGTTCAATAGTTGTTACATACAATGTAGATGAGCCTGCTTATATAGGCAAGGCTAGGGATATGTATGAGCACACAAACATGACATGTGGCTCAATGAGAAACAAGGGTAGGTAGGAAATAAGTGTGGGTAGGTAGGAGAAATAATATAATATTCCACATGAGGTGGATCACCCACCGAAGGTGGAATTATCACTCCACAATAAGTGGATATGATAGTGTAATAACAAGATCAACACCATAAAAGGTGGAATTTCTCCTACACACACTATCCCAATGTGGCACAAACACCCAAGTGTCTCATACCCAAACTACTATGAAATGCATTATCCTAAGTAAACTTAAGTAAGTGTAATAATATCCATGATGAATAATTATTTACACCAACAGCCCCCCTTAAGTGCAACTTAGGGGAATGCACTTAAGTCTACAATGCAACTAAGCAATGCAAGATGGGTCCCGGCTACGAGGCCATGTTAGGTACCCATGTACATATGCAAATGCATGCAAACCAATGCAATGAAATCTCTCACAAAGTGGGGAAAGAGAGAAAAACCCAATGGGAAAAAACCCTCCCCCAAAAGAGAGATGAAAGCTATACAAGAGAACTCTCATAGAAGAATGTGAGGAACAAAACCCCATGTGAGGAAAAAGTCCCCCCCATATGAGAGAAGAAGAGAAGTCAAACTGTGATCCTCCCTCAATGAAGAAACTGCTCCACGAACGTCGAACAACATTCCTCCCCTTAGGAAGAAACAAAACCAAAGGTGTATCCATGAAGTCTCCCCAATCATGAAGGGAAGATGTATGAAGAAAACCCATGATGAAAGGAATCTCTGAAAACTGCTCAAGTGTCCCCATGTCGATGCTGAAAGATACCCCCTCCAAAGGTGGTAAACTGTGCCACACTGCTGAAAAAGGCACTCCAAGATCTAGTGGAGATGGATGTAGAACATGTCCCAAAGACTCATATGTCTCCTCAAAACATAAAGAGACCTCCTCCAACTGCTGTACATAAGTATCCACAATCATATCAACCTCGAAAGAATGATCGTGTAGAGAATGAACAAGAGGGTTAGAGTGTGCCCTCGCAACAATCGAAGAAGGATCATATTCATCAAAGAGAAGATGAATGTCATCAATGATGTCTCCCAAATCTGCAATGTAGGATTCCACAAACAAACCTGTAATATCTGTCAAGTAATCATCCCATGAATCTGAAGTTGGAAGACAATGAATATCCTGCTGCACTGAATCACATGAAGGCAAAACTGTCGCACTATCTGCATCATCAGGTGCAATAGGTGATGTGATATCAATATGAGGAGATGAAATGCAAGACTCAAGAATGGGGTTACATGTGAGAATCCCCATGTTCAAGTGCCCAAAGTTCTCCTCAAAATCTAAATCATCACAAGAAGTGTGATCATCATGTGTAGAATCATCAAATGTGAAATCATCATCATCAACAAAATTTGAAAAGGAGTATAACCGAGATGTATGATCAACCACCCCAGTCGCAATGATAGCGCTAGTCTCCATGTCTCTAATGAAAACTGAGTCAGGTGTGAACTCCACAACTTTCTTAGTTGCGCCATGTGTGATTTGATAGATAGAAAGGAGATTGTTTGTCAAGTGGGGTACACACAACACATCATTGAAGGAGTTATCCCCAATGTCAATAGATCCTTTCCCAATCACATCCATGTATGTATGATTGCCCATCAAAATCTGTGGCATGGTGCAAGGCTCAAATGTAGAGAACATAGACTGCGAAGATGCCATATGATGAGAAGCCCCTGAATCTGGAAGCCATCTCTCTGAATCATGACTGATAGTAGCACATAGAGCTTTTCCTTTTCTTGTTCCAAAAGAGTGAGTCTTTCCACTTGTAGAAGCCATGAATGCTTGCCCTTTTCCTTTTGAATGTGAGGAAGTGGAAGTTGATGAATCATCCATCTTGTAGACTTTAGGCAAATCAATGTTATGCTTTTTGATGATATGTGTAAGCTCATCAATCTTCTTAGAATAGCAACGATGCTCCTCATGACCAATCTTTTTACAATAAGCACAAGTAGGTCTCTCTCTCTTTGGTGAATTATCTCTCTTGGAAGAAGATGAATCTCCTTGTTGTGGAGAAGATGGTGTTTTATCTTTAGGCTTTGATTGCCATTTCTTCTTGTTTGAGTTGTCCTTTCCTTGATTTCCTTTGTTCCCTTGATTTGCCACTAATGCTTGAGACTTAGAAGCCTTAAGAATGCCCATGCTTATCAACTTAGTTTGTTCCATCATCAACATTTCATTGAAAGCATCAAATGTAGGCATTGTGTAGCTTGAACCCATTGTCATCCTATGAGTTTGGAAACTAGAAACAAATGCTGCATATTCTTGTGGAAGCTTGCCTATCAAGTTGAATATCAATTGAGTATCCTTTTTACCAATGCCACAATCTTTGAGTTGTGCCCTCAACTCATTTGCCTTAGTGACATAATCTTGTATAGTATCAAAGTTCTTGGGATCTAACATAGTGAGATCACTATCAATTTGATATCCTCTAATCTCATCAACTTGACCATACAAGTCTTGAAACTTTTGCCAAGCATCCTTGATTAGAGTACATTTCTCAATATGAAAAATGAGATCCTTTGATACATACTTTCTTAAGGTACCAATTGCCATGATATTTTTAGTGAGCCAATCTAAGTGACCAACTGGTTCAGCCTTAGGATCAGCTGGAGCAACAATAGTTCCATCAATGTAATGAGTGAGTCCTTTTTCCATAAGTTTACTCCATGCATCAGTTTTCCAAGTAGCATAATTATGTGGAGTTAAGAGAGGAAACTTAGAAGAACCCATAGCAACAAAAGAAAGAACACAAGAGCACAAAAGCACAAGAGACACCCCCCCAAATTCACTCAATCAATGTACCCCCCCCCAAAGTGATGATTTTGGCACTTTATACTTAGTGCGATTACAATGAGCCACTTGCAAAACAAGGCAAAGTGGACTTATGATACAAATTTTACAACTTCTCAAATGAGATACAAGAGACTTCAATCAATAGTGCAATGAATCTAACTGAGATTCAAGCAAATATACAAGTACCAAGAGAGCCAAAAATGGCCAAGATCTGAAAGTACAATTTCTACTTACAATGGCATCAATCTGATAGCATCATGTGAAAGTAGACAAAAAAATACGCACTTTCAAAAAAAATGACACCTGAAAAGGAGGTCGTATGACCCCAAACGAAGCCTTTGAAGTTGCAAAAACTGGGATTACTCAGGGGCAGTCACCAAAAACTGTATTTTTTGAAAAATCCATGCATCAAAATCAAAAAATTTCTTCACCAATGCGGAGAGCACGAAATTCTAGCCCATTTCAAAAAAAATTGCACCCAAAAAGGAGCAAAAATGAGCAAGTTATGGCCATTTGAAGTTGAACTGCAAAATAAAAAATGCAAATGAGAGGGGGTCCAAAATTTTTCAAACCCTGCTGATGTGGCGCTGACGTCAGCAAGTCACGCGATTAAATTTGACGGCCATATGACTGTCGCAAAAACTTTGCTTTCTGCTGAGTGGGCGTCCGTACTGTACAGACAGATGACGTGGCCAAGTACGGACGATTTGCGTGGCGCATTGACTGTGCAAGTCGTACTGTCGATGTGGCATACGGAAAAGCTGACTAGTCAGTACAGTTTGTACCACGGGCCAGTGGCCGCCTGCCACGTGGCGGGCGCGGTCCTCCGGTCTTTGTCGATGGTCGCCGGTGGAGGGATCGCCAGAGGCGGAGGGTCAGCGCCGGGAGGACGGGAGCGGGGAGGTGGCGTAGCCCGGGGAACAGCGCTGCTTGGAGGCGGCGGTCGGTGGCGCTGCGCGGAGGACGAGGAACATGCGGGAGGCACTCGGGCTGCGACGATGGTAGCAGGCGGGCGGAGCCGGGAGCGGAAGCCGAGGCGGAGGTCGTGGCGCCGACAGACAGGTACACTGCGGGCATGGTGCTGGTGTCGTCCGAAGCGGAGGGACGTGGCGGCGGCTGGCGTCGGGGTCCTTGCCGGCGGGAGACG
This sequence comes from Cryptomeria japonica, assembly GCF_030272615.1. Taxonomy (NCBI): domain Eukaryota; kingdom Viridiplantae; phylum Streptophyta; class Pinopsida; order Cupressales; family Cupressaceae; genus Cryptomeria; species Cryptomeria japonica. The sequence goes on along the minus strand of NC_081414.1, from coordinate 587,086,105 downwards.
GAGGCGCTCGCGGAATGAGGCGCAGGCGACGGCGACAGGTACGGATCTGTCTGCAGACCTACGCGCACAGACCTGCAAGGTACGCAGGTCACGAGGGGGGTCTGCGAACCCCCCAAAAACTTTTTTTTTTTGATTTTTTTTTTTTTCCTTTTTTTTTTTATTTTCAATTTTTTTTTTTTCGGCTTTTCAATTTTTTTATGATTTTTTTTTGAAAAAAATATTTTTCAGAAAATAAAGATTTTTTTTTCCGAAAAATATAATAATATTCCGAAAATTCGTACGAATATAGCAAAATTGGGGAAAAAAAATTTCTCACCAAAATAGGCCAAATTTATAACCAAAATTCATGGAAACGGCCTTCTGGACGCAATGGCGGGGTCGGATCTGGTTTAGGACGCCTCCAAAAGATGCTGCTCCTCAGATCTGCCTCTTGACGTCGCAATAATGCCTCTTCAAGACGAATCAATGAAGCCCCAATGGCTCTGATACCATGTTGGATTTTGCCAAGATCAAGAGGTCAATGAAATGTACAAAATAGAGACATAATATGGGACAAGAATAAACTGTATTCTCATCAATAGAAAATGATCAATAACATGATGTTCAATAGTTGTTACATACAATGTAGATAAGCCTGCTTATATAGGCAAGGCTAGGGATATGTATGAGCACACAAACATGACATGTGGCTCAATGAGAAACAAGGGTAGGTAGGAAATAGGTGTGGGTAGGTAGGAGAAATAATATAATATTCCACATGAGGTGGATCACCCACCGAAGGTGGAATTATCACTCCACAATAAGTGGATATGATAGTGTAATAACAAGATCAACACCGTAAAAGGTGGAATTTCTCCTACACACACTATCCCAATGTGGCACAAACACCCAAGTGTCTCATACCCAAACTACTGTAAAATGCATTATCCTAAGTAAACTTAAGTAAGTGTAATAATATCCATGATGAATAATTATTTACACCAACACTTATACGGGATGAATCCTTCCTGAAACTAGATGTTGTGATCAATCATGTCTTATATAGGATGAATCCTTCCTAAAACCAGACGCTCTGATCATGTCTTATAGAGGATGAATCCTTCTTGAAACCAGACGTTGTGATCAATCATGTCTTATACAGGATGAATCCTTCCTGAAACCAGACGTTATGATCAATCATGTCTTATACAGGACGAATCCTTCCTGAAACCAGACGCTTTGATCATCTTTGTCTTATACATAATGAATCCTTCCTGAAACCAGACTGAATCTATATCTTATCAATCAAATCAATATCATCATAAAAAAACAAGATTATTCTTTGAATCAACGCGTCATCACACCTCGCTTCAAAGAGGGGCAAAATGTAGACACTTAAAAATAATTATTTTTAATTCCTCACATAATTAATTAATTAATTATGTTAATTCAAATTCTCCTCAATATTAATTAAATATAATTGATATTGTCACTATAGCATGTGACTGATTTATTTAATAAATCAATCCCTTTCTTTATTCTTCTAAAAGATTAAATTCTCACAAATCTTCCTCTTGGCTAATTAATTTCAATTAATTAGTTAACCCACATGATTCCTACAAACCATCTTCTTAATTCATCATTAACCTAATAAAGTCTTCTAGAAACTCCCTAAACTCACTTAACCTTATTCTTCTAATTTTTAATTCTCTCCACTCATTCTCTCTCCTAGTCAAATTCTCCTACAAATCCTAATCCCACCTAACATTTCCTCTAATCCCCCTCCTAATGAGTTGTTAATGGCTAATCATCATGATTAGCCACGAAGTCAACTCCTCGTCCCTTCCATCCAACCACTAGCTTTTAATGCTCTTTTCCTAGGTGAATGTGAGATCTTCAAAATCTCACAATCCTCTAGGCATCTCCTCTCCCAAGGAATTTTAATTCCTTCTTATTCCTCCAATCCCCATGATTATCCCTTTTTGGAGAATTTTAAATTCCTCCTCCCCATTCTTCAAGGAATGTCACATCCCTTGCTCCTCTCAAGGCACATTGGGAAGTCTTCCCAATGCACTTTGCTCTTCTCAAGGTACCTTGGGAAGTGCCCCCAATGTACCTTGAGGAGTGTGGAGTCAAGAAATGCCTTTAAGGCATATCTCTTGGTCTCCACACCCTCTCTTGGGCAAGCAATCCTGACCCTTCATCTTGAATCCATCCTAGCCATCCATTCTTCCTCTCCTCTTCCTATAAATTGAGGACTCCATCCCTCCATTCTTCATCTCCAAGTTTAGTAATCTTATGCTGTCCTTTTGGGCCTAGAAAATCATCTTGGCAACCTTATCATGTTCAAATCATATCTCATCCACACTTGATCATCTCATCCTTATCATCTTCCAAATCCATTCTATTTGTGCACAACATTGGAGAGCCATCCACATCAAGCAAGCAAGAAAGAGGAGCACATCAAGTGGAGCATCATCCAAGGGCGCCTTCACTTCATCAAGCTCCATCCGAAGGAGAAGGTAAAAGGATTGTGTGAGGTATATGCATTTTCATTATTCATGTTTTCATGCATTTCAAATTATGTCTTTGATTTCATATGCTTCCATGTTTGATTTGCATGCTTATTAACTAATCCACCTCACAGGTCTTTTCCCCCTCTTCAACATGTCCCCCTTTGACCCTATGTAGCCTCGATGGCCTGCCTCCCTGCCATACCTCTCCACCTCCCTCATCGGCCTCTGCCCTCCCTCCATCGCTAGGTCCACCTTTTCCCCTCACCATCATCCTAGCTCCCCCTCTCCTCTGCCTCCTCCATCGACCTCCATCCCCATCCTCATCATCATCCTCCTCCTCTACTGCAAGAATGGGCTATGTTGGGTCTGTCAATCTAGGAAAAGGATGAGTTGCAAACTAAGTCGCATACTCATCATCCATACCTGCATAAATAATATCTAGTAAAATATCCCATGGCATCGATACCATCTACTCAAAATGGGAAACCGTCGCATCATATGACAAAATGGGTCCCCAACAACTCTGCTCTCTGACCGTCTGCGTAAACTCACCTAAACCCTGCAACATCCTCTGTTGATGGCCAACCTGCCTACATACTCTGTCGATAAGATGTTTATCCAAAATATACAAAGTCTGCCCAATCAGATATGTTCTCCTGAAACAAAATGACAGCTCTATGGCATCCTCCTCCTAGGCCTCACAATCTAAATACGGCCTCCATATAACACTATCAATATCGTTTATAATCCGTTGCCAGTAATCTAGCTTCCCAATCAGTGGTTGGGAAGTAATCATGCTATATAGATGTGCATAAGATTTCTTATGTCCTCTGAATCTGAAGTGAATTGGCCTAGTCACAACAATATGCTCATATGCCCACACCTGCAGTAATGTAAATCCACACCCCAATCCGCAGCAACCGGGATAAACAAACTGGTGCAACTCATGGTATAAGTGTGCCAAAATGCATGGGCCCCATGCAAATATCTTGTTCTCTGTCACAAGGATCTCCAAAGTCCTCCCCCATCTGATAGCTAACCCTCGTGTAGCCTTGTCAGGAAATAGGAACCCGTCGATCATCCCACCTACCACAGCTGCTAGCCTCTGACCGCTGGAATGCATAGCATCCCAGCTCAAGTGTTCCAGTCTCAACTCCAACTCTGGGTCTACAAAAACTCGTCGTAGTGCATACATGTCTCCCTCTCAGTCATAAACTACGAGATCCCCATGGATCAAAACTTGCAGTATCTTGTATGCATCCTCTAGAGTGACTGACATCTCGCTAGTTGACAAGTGAAACATGCACATCTCTGAGTGCCATCTCTTTGCAAGAGCAGTCAATAATCTAGTGTTCATCCTAATCTCTGGCATGAATAGGATGTGTCTCAACCCCATGGCCTCAATAGAGGAACGCTCCTCAAAGGTCAACTCTGCGCACAATCTTTGAGTCACAGGGAATCTCTCTCTAGACTCTATTTGGGGTAAATACTCTTGCATCCAATCAAATCAATCATTTCAATCCTAGTGGTACTTATGTTTATCACATAGTGCTACTTCTATCCCAGTGCTTATGTCTACCACATGGTGATGTATCCTATCCTAGTGTAATATGTTTATCACATTGCACTTGATCCTAGCTTGCTAGAGCACTCGCCGGATTTTATCAATTCGATGGCTTATTCTATACTTAGATTAGCAAACCTACTTGTTTTAGGGCATCTATTGAGTGAATCCTCTTAGCAGTTTATCCAATTGACAATGTATGTTTATCACAAAATTATCAATTCTAGCCTATCCTTCAGTTTGTCTCCCTAGGGAACTTGTTTGAGTGTATCATCTCGACAATTTATCCAATCGATAGCGTACGTTCATCACAGAATTGTCGATTCCTACCTAATCAGACATAGATGTGTTTTTGCTACGTAGAAATGCTTTCATTTAACCTAAACTCCCTTTTGCAATCTAGACACACTTGGTCATCATATACGTGGGACTATTCTACCTATACACACTTTGCCAACGCATACGCGCTTGCTCGTCACAGACGCGCTCATATCTATACCTAGATGCGATTAGAGTCATAGAAGCGACCAAAACCTACCTAAATGTGCCTATTTGTCACAGATGTGTTCATACCTAACCTTGATGTGTTTAGACATATTTTTACTGCTTCTGCGTTTTTTGCAAAACTACCCTAAAATGCATTAAATGAAGACATAAATGCAAAAAACGTACAAGGTGAATTTGAGGTACTTACCGACTCACCCATGTCGTCTGGCCTCTGGAACTGTCGAATGCAATAGAACCTGTATAGCCTATCTGCCATCTCTCATGCTTTGTTGACTGCTCTCTCCTAAGTGTGTGGATGCAAACGAGGATATTTTCTTGGTGGCCTGTACATATAGGTTGCTTACCCCTAGTCTCTCGTGTTCGTCCTTCCTTTCCCGAGTCAGTCTTTTTCCTGTGTGACCTTGTCACCCTATCTTGTCGGTCCTTCCTAGCCTTTCTATCTTGTCGAGAGATTGTCTGCAACCCCTTTTAGTATTTTCATCCAATCTCTCGAGGGGGCATATCATTCCCGTCTTGGGGCAACTTTGTATCAATTTTTCTTCTTTGAGCCAACACGACAAGGTGCATTGTCTCAAAGAGGGGCAAAATGTAGACACCTAAAATTGTCCTGCCTAATTAAATAAATATTTTATCCGAAGTCTTCTATTGATTAAATAAATCTTTATTTATTTAATTAATTCATTTAGCCTCTTCTATCCTTTTTCTAATTTAAATAATTTTATTTATTTATTTAAATTATCTTGCTCCTAAATTAAATAAATATTTTAATTTATTTAATTGATCCCACTTCTTCTATTAATTAAATAAATATTTATTTATTTAATTAATTCATTAGCTTTTTCCTCTATGACACATGTCACTTATCTCTTAATTCCTCTCTTACCTACCCGCCTTAATTATTTTATTATTTATTCTACCTACCCTTTAATCTTAGCCAACCATTTATCATCTTCATCTTTTAATCTTATCCATCCATTTTCTAAAGTGTCTATTATATAAGAGGATGCTTCTTTAATTATCAACCCTAATCATCTAATCATCTAATCAATCAATAGATCTTATGCAATCCAGCTTTTTTGCGATCAAACGTCTTCAACCATAATCTGTTCTTTGTTGAGCTCTTGTGCACATATAAAATCTAAGAGCAAATATATCAAACAAGATCAATGGAGATAGGAGACAATGGAGATTGAAACCCTACTTGACATGTGAATGGTAATATTGCTTTATTTTGTGAATTTGCATGATCTTAGGTATCTTCATTGGTGTATGATGAATGTTTGGTTGTAGAACTATGGTTTTGTTGTGGTTGAATCTTTGTGGTCTTACAATAGCTTACATCATCATTTTTCACGGTATACACATCCATATGGTCATAAATATAATAATTAATACATCATAAAAGTCATACATAGGCACATCACATCGAGCATCATGCATAGGTCAGTGCATCTCATACAAGCATAACCATATCATAATATCAATGTATATAGTTATCTCATACACTCATATAGATATCACATCCTACATTACAAACATGTCAGTTTATCGTATCATGTACATCTATACATCATAATCTATACATGCATCATAAAAACATAAACATACTCACACACATGGTATGCTTGACAAATCTCCATCATATATATCATCAAATTTCTCCAAAAAATATGTACAGTCCATCAAACTTCCATTATACACAATATGGTGCATCAATGTCTCAAGGAATAAGGTACATAAAAGAATCCCAATACATCAAAGAATGGAGAACCATCAATAATGTTGAATCAATGCATTATATATAAACAATAAATGACATCAATGAATAATGGTACATGCTATGTATGGTACACCAAAAATCTACATCTTATCATATAGTACATAACATCATGCTTTAGGGGTCGCTCGGTTGGGCTCTAACCTATCCCTCCATGTCCTATCGATCCTTGTCCTTGGTCTTTGCCTATCTCCGCCTGTCCTTGTGACCCCTATGTAGGCCTCATGGCTAACCTTGTAGAGTGCTCATTGTCCTATGAGTGTGTACCCCTACTCCCACTATCTCTCATGTTCAAGCTCCCCATCCTCCTATTGGATCCTTCACTCTGAGTGGAGCTGCTTTGTATCCCCCTCAGAGGTGTTGTGTACGTCTCCCTTTCCCCGGTAGGTACTACTACCTTATACCTATCCCTGTACCATCTGAACTTATGGGCCAACCCCCCGATCTCCTCAAGCTATCTCTCTATGACTACAATTAGTGCCTCATCTCCTTCGCCTCTGATAGTCCTCTTGGTGTCATCTCATTCCCTCTGGTAGTGAGTGACCCTCTCCTCTGACATGCATGCTCTACGACATCCCTCGTTGTTGTGGTCGCATCCCTCTCATGTTGCAGGTTGTCCCTCCCCCCCTGTAGTTGAGTCCTCTCCTATGAAAGCCCATCTCACTCTTGCCTCAGTTGATCCATATGGTCCATTTTATCCCTCAATCTCTGCTCCACTCAGGCCAATGCCTTCTGTAAGGACTGGATCTGTGTAGTTGGGTCTGGTGGTGTTGTGGATTCGTCCCCCCTAACCTCCCTCATGCCTTATCTACCCTCTATCTCGAGTGGTTGTGCCCATGTCCTTGACACCTGTATTGGTGCCTAAACACTCTCATCTATATCCATGGTGACAGGTGCATCTTGTCTCTGTCCATCTCTCCCCTCGTCCAATCACTTGGTCATCCTCCCTCACCCTCCTCAACACCCTCCTCCTCGATGTTTTTGGTACCCCCCTCGCCCTAAAAAATGTTGCAGTTGCTCTCCTGTTGTGCTAACAAGGTTGATATAGGTCCACTCTCCCACCTTTGGCTCGTGCCTCTCTCCGCCTCACCCCTAGTGATGGAAACCCTGCTCTCCCCATTGACCTCGATACCCTCTATGCACACCATGCCCTGTATGCATTTGTAACTTCTAGGTCGACATGTCCTACTAAAGGACCCCATGTTGTTGGGGTTATCCTGGTCCATTTTGCTATCAATCCTATTGTCGCTAATGTGGGCCTAAACTCCACAACCCTCTCCCTCGTTGTCTGTCAAAATCTATGCTCTGGCTTGGGAACATCCTGTCTAAAACTGAACTGACACCTAACCTTGTCTAGCCTGTATCTCTCCACAACATACTCCCATCATCTTGTAATGTAAATCGATGTAATCGCATATGGGATATGTTTCACATCCTCTACCCAACCCACTATACCCATGTAGGGCCTCCATGTGATGCTACATGCATCTACCCTATCTAGAGCCTCTCTCCAATGATCAACATCATCTATGCTCTTGTAATGGAGCCCCTCCCTCTAGATATATACTACTAGCTCCTCTGCAATCCTATTAGCTCTCCCCGTCAATTGTGTGATAGCAATATGCTCCCAGGCGCATACTTGTAATAATGTGATGTACCTAAAGCTATGACTTGCATGATAACAAATGTCAAGGAACTCCTTGTATAGATCCACTTGAACAAAGCGCCCCAAGCCATAGGGTGACCCGCATCCACTACCTCGATGATGAATCAAATCATCCCCAACACAACTGACCTACCTCCTCTGTCAGGCAAGATCTAGCCACTAAACAATGCACAAACATAAAAGTATATGTGCCTATTTGTAGGCACCTATTCCAATGCTAGGTCAAGAGATAGTTGTCCATGGTGGAGTGGTACATCCACTCATATCAATTGTTTTACTGCATCTTGTTATTTTTTCCTCTCTGCAATCACTCGTACTCCATGAATGGGCAACCTCAAGATCTTGTACACATCCTCCATGGTCACTGTAATCTCTCCTATCAGTAGGTGAAAGGTTGTTGTGTCGCTCCTCCACCACTCTACCAAGGTTGTCACCTTCCCCATGTGCACTTAGATGTGGGGCATCCTCACCAAGTACCCCAGGTCGATGGAATCTATCTATGCCCACTTAGCTACCCCTAATTGATCTGTAACTCACAATACTGCAGATCTTCGCTCCCAGCTCACCAGCATATCCATGCTCCACTACATTTGGTGCAAGATCACCTACCTATGGAGGAATGAACCAAGAACAAGATGATCTCCTATTATCCTAGAATGAATGTAATAAGACCCTATGGGTTCTTTTTGTATTTCACTATCCTAGGAGTGACAATTTTGTCCATGTATGGGTCAAATTGTCATCTGGGGTCTTGGAGAGCAAATTGAGTCAATAAGGGCCACAATGGTCTAAATTGAGGGATCAAGTGACCAAAGGTTTATTTGAGTCATTTTTTTAATTTTTTAGGATCAAATTAATCATTTTGGGGAACTATGATAGTCTAGAGTCTAAGTTGGTTGAATAATGCAAAAATTGTCATATTGTCAATTTGTTGTCATGACAATTTTGCACTTTTTGTAAGTTGTGATTCTCCAACGGTCTGTTCAATTTGAAAAATGGTTGGAGGAGGTTGTGTCTGTTTGGGGTGACACCTTTAAGGACCCCAAACACTGAAAGATGTAAGTTGGTTGATGTTGGTCGATTTGGAAAGGAAATTGAAGCATCAAGAATTGTTGGAAACTCAAGAAACCGTCTAATTTCCATTGATTGCATACTGCAAGTGGATTGGCAAGAATGCTCATGGCATAGATCCCGAATCTAGATCGTTTTACCTTTTTTTGCATTTAGTGTGAAGTCTTGAAGTTATCGCTACCCCATTCTCAAGGAAATCCCTATCCGGTAGCCTAAAACCCTCAAACCCCTAGGGTTTGACTGTAATAATGGGTTTTGGCCTATCAATCCTAAGTTGAACACTCTGCCATTATAGGAGATGATAGGACACTGTATCATATGCCAATTCCTAAAGCCATTAAGAGGACACAACAGGGCGAAGAGGATGAAGAACTAACCCTACGTCTGACATATCTATGTGACAACGATTTGATGAGTGCAGTGCATGAGAATTGAGTGGTAGAGCACTGGAAAGGGGTTTGAATGTGGTAGAAGAGTACTTTGGAGGTTTACATAACATTTCATGGTTAGTGATGGTCACCAAATAGGAGAACCAAACCAGTTTGTGGAAAGCATTCAGTCAAATAAGTCTAATAGCCCTATTAGGTCTGTTAGTGCAGTATACATTGGGATATTTGCAAGTTGGTCTATTACTGGAAAGTGAGATATTGTTGAGAAATCCCAAAAAGGTTTTTGAAAATATAATTTGTTCACCTAGATCCTCAGGGTGTCAAAAGTTATCACCCGATTCCTTCAAATGGAGACCTAATTGCAACCAGTTCTGTTTGTGGGCAAGTGAGTCAAAATTGGTGTTCCGGTGGATCTAAACCATGAAATCTTGTTTCATTTGTGTTAAGGTGTTGTGAGAACACCCCTCCAAGGGTTGTTGTATGGAATTGGTCAAGTGGGCCTTTCAAACCCCTAAAGCCTAGTAGTAGCCCACTCATGTATGCAAGGGTATGTGTAGTCACACAAGACTTGAGAGTGTTAGTTGTTTGTAAGTGGACATATTGGAGCCTTTGAGTCTCCCAAGGTATTGTTTAGTGTCATTGAACCATTGCTTGACTTGGTGTTGTGTAATGACCCTTTGGTAGTAGGGATTTGATTGAGTTTGTGAGCCTTAGAGGTTGGTTGGCTCAAGGTTATCCTTCCAGTCTGTTGCCTCCTCATCAACATCCAACCCACAAGACATGTATTTGCCTAACTAACATTTCTTCTAAGCCCTCCTCTTTTTCTTCTAAGTGTCAATCTTCCCACTTGTGGTGGAATTATCATTGTTTCCCTTCTTTTGTGGTGTTCTCACCTTTTGTTGTTGTGATCTCACAGTCACTTAGCCAACTATACGGGCATCACATCTTTCCCCCTTAAATTGGCGAGCTTGCACTCTCGCCACTTGTACTAACATACCCTAGTTCTAACCTTGCGAGAATGAGCTCTCACAATTTCTTGGCCCGTGAGAACGAATTCCTGCCTTTACCTAGTGCACCCCCATGTTGGGAACATCAAAATTTGTAAAATTTGAAGGGCCCACGATAAGGAAACTAATTGCAACACTCAGAAGTAAACCTGCAAAATATTTCCAAGTAGCCCACTTTGAGGGTGAATATCTTGACACCCCTTTGTTATTCATCAATAATCACTTTAAGACCATGTTCATCTATTATTGATGAGTGTCCATGATCATTTGTAACTTCCCAGAATCATATTTAACTAGTTTTTGACGTAGCCATTTTGGGCGTTCTGAGAAGGTTAGTTGTTTGCACATTGTTAAACTTACCAGAGTAGGTATTTTTGAAGAGTGATATTTTGCTACTAGTTGATTGTCATGTCAAATTAGTTGTTTCTTGTGATTTTACTCATATTAATGTGCTTTGATGCCCATTTTCATAGTCTCTAGACCTCATTTGATATTTTTCCCAAGTTAAAACCACTTGATATTTTCCCCAAGTTAAAACCAAATGTAGCTTTCTCAAATTTGTTGTAAAAACAGTGTTAAATCTGCCAAATTAGCCTCACATCCTAATTTTTATTTTATGACCAAATGACATGCACCTCAAATGAACTGGCCCTCATCATTCTCTGGTTGTAGCACCCCATCTCTCAGTTTGATATTTTTTTGAGGTCAAAAGTAAATTGACTTTGCAGAGGTTGGATATCAGCATTTCCAAAAACAATCAAAGAAGGCAACTTCGAGAATTAATATCTTGCACATTTGATGGAATTAGGAAAGACCACTTGGCACACATACTATATCTAAATAAATGCATTTCCGCAATGGCGGTTACCCAGAGCAAGGTTTGGTATTTTTTCAAGATAGTGATTTGGCAAGGCTCCAAACAGGTTCAACACATAGCAGGTTGAAGCATTAAATTTTCTCACCTCGGGTATCGTCATGTGAATCCACCTGGTATTCTAATTCTAGTGAGAACAATTAGCACACTTGTTGGTTTTCAAGGTCAAGGGAGAATGTTTGATCAATTTTCAAAGGTAGTTACGGAGGCTACCTGAGTTGTTTTGGTCATAGTGCAAATACATCAAAAGTCAAATTAAATGAAAACACGCTCAACCTTTTGGGTCTAGAATGTGTGCAAATGTGGTTCCAGAGCAACTTCAAAGTCCAGTTGTCTGAAAATGAAAAAAAAAAAAAGTTGGGCCCACAAGGGGACCCAACATTCATCTCCAAGTTACAAAACCAAGTGTCTTAAATTTTTTATTATTTAAATCATTACAACTTCTTTAATGATTTAAATAAAAGCATTCCATTTTTTTTTTCAAAGAGTGGTGTTACAAGAGGTTACCTGAATCATTTTAAAAAAATGATTTAAAAAAAATGCATGGCCAGAGATAACTATAAAATTGCTCAAATCAATTTACAATTTGGTTTAAAATTTATTTCAACTAAGAAAAATGAAATATACATGATAGTGGGAGAATAGGGAAATAAATATTGAGTGAGGTGAATAAATAAGTATTTCCCAAAGTTTGCATCACACCCCACTACTCCGTGCCCGGACGCGTCTATTCTAGCTCCAAAAAGTGGTACGGCGTGACTAATACACGATGTTAGTTGTAAATGTCAACCATAGATTTTTTATCCGACGACGGAGAATGCATAACACGTCTTGTTAGTTTGACAGATTGGTCTTTTTTGGAGCTAAAATAGACAGAGCTTGCCCCTGGAGGAAATTATAACAAAGCAAAAATTAGGGTTCCAATAAATCAACATGACGCTGAGGGGTGGCCTCATGTGCATACAACAAAAGTGTAGGGAAATGAGAAAATGAAAGCGGGAAATAAGGAATGCATTAGGGTTTTCTGCACTGCCATGCATCGAGGGACGCGTCTATTCGGGCTTCAAAATGACAGTACGGATTGACTAACACGTGTTAGTCGCGCATTTTACACCATCGATTTTGCAATAAACGGCTGCGATTGACTAACACATTGCTAACACGCTGTATGAAAGATCCGTTTTGAAGCCAGAATAGCCGCTTTGCAAGTTTGATTTGTGGAAGCTTATTCAAAAACGTGATCAAGAGTTTCAATATGGAAGTCAGAGTTGAATCCATGTTGTATGTTGTTGTGCTTCTTTGCAACGAGGCCGTAATGGGTAGAGGGAAGTGTGTGCATATGTTGTTTGGAGGAAATAGCGTCTTCACACACATCGAACCAGGAATGGAAATGCCTAGCGAGGGGACATGATTTACAGATAATACCAAATCTCCACTGTTGTTTTCTTTTGTATGAGTCAAAATCTCCACTGTTGTTTTGTATGAGTCACAGATAAAGGTCTTTCATTCTTCTCTAATCTGTGGCAATGTGTTGTGATGTTTAAAGCTATTATATGAATACAGATGTGAATCCTCAAAGGAGAGACCGTTTGGAGCTATTTTGTGACAGAATTATTATGAAGGGAAACATGACAAAGACATTAAAAGGTTCATGATGAGGTGGTATCAAGAGGCCTTATGCCAAACATGCTTGTTTACACTGTTCTATCTGATGGTCTTTGCAAAACTGAAGATATTAAGGGGATGTACGTACAAGCTTTTAATTTCAACCACAAGTGAAATGTTAGGGGTTGAGTATCATTTATAACCAGGGACCTAAGTGTTCCACGTGCAGAAAACAATAATGAAATAGTCAGCTGTGTGTGAGCATCACACATTTATGTAAATGCTATATGAAGAATGGGTAAAATGTTTTAAGGATAGAAGGTTGATTTTGTTTGCCACAAGAGAAATTGTAAATGTTGAAAGGATTTTCTAATATGATAGATTTGCACATTGAGGAGGGCGTTTTCATTGCAAATGGGAATAATACTTTATTGGCAGGCAATCATCGGAGTGAATTTACAAGGTCAAATTCGGTATTATGAAGATGTGTAATAATTTTCAAAATGAAAATTGTTTCCATGGGCGTAAAAATATTGGCAAGATGCAACAGTAAAATATTTTTACTAAGTGTAAAGATTGTCTTCACAAGGAGAGGAGTGTGAGGAGATTATTTCTACCAATAGGGCATGGATGTGCTGCAATTAATAGTTTTTCATATGAAGGTAAAATATTTTCACTTATGAAGGTAAGAGGAATTATGTTACCAGCAAAAGTAAAAGTGCAGCACCACACATTATCATCAGCAACAACAGGGTAATTATTTGCCCAGGAAATAGTGTTTTCACATTATTTCTCATTAAGTGAAATATTCCTCATGGGAACAGGCAAAGAGGCTGCAGAAAAGAAAATAAAGGCAAATTGGGGAATTTATTTTATTGGTCAAGGGTATAATGTAGTGAATATTCCTCATGTGGACACAAGGCCAAGTAAAAAAATCAGGATAAAGTTATTGTTGCAAACATAATAAAAAGGGGCGAAAATGCAAATTAAAGGCAAAGTTAAAAGAAAATGGAGGGAAAATATTTTGTAACAAATCAGATTTTGAGAAATAAAGGGACAAGTGTTTACAACAGATTAAATTTGAAGAATTATTTCCTTCTATTTCTTCTCCTCCCATCTCATTTGTACAAGTTTTAAACTTTTGTATTGAGTAGGTGAATAGAGAAATGTTGAATCTGAGTCACAAGTAGAAGATGTAAATTGTAATGTTTGATTTTATCAGCAAGTGTTAACTAGTTTGTGCAATAAGAGCATTACTGTCATCAAATTATCTTCAGATTTGTATGTTTTTGATCATATGAATTCAATATATAAGATATATTTGAATTTGTCATCTCAACTTCCCTATAATTGTATTGTTTGTTCATGGTTCTCTATCAAGGAAAGAGTTAAATTACTTTGATCAGGCAATTGTTGTTTTAAGTCTACAAGGTGGATCTGTAAGAAGAATTTTGATGACAACAAAAGTGGATCCGTTAGTGCAAGGCATTAGCATATTTTGAATCCACTGGTTGAGCTTTATTGGTTGATATAATCTCCTTTGTAATTTCAAATTTGACTGTATGGCTTGGAATTAGGCACTAATTTTTCATTCAACTTAATGCATTTTCAAAAACATCTCACTATTCAAAATCTTCTTTAAATTTTTGTTTATAGGAGTTAGGCTTAGGGTAGGAATGTGTTCTCAGTTGCAGTCCTTGAATGTTAAATAACCAAGAATAGAGCTAGTTTAAGGTTGATAATATCTGCCTTGGTTAAATTTCACTGAGAATAATTTGCTATATTGTAATACTTGGTAGAATTTGTTAAAGATCATAAAGTATTGTAAAGGGAAACTCCCCTAGGTTTAGCAGAGCCTGAAGTGCAGAGGATTTTAACCTTTTAGTTAAATCTTATTCATTGGCCATTGACCCAGAGTTTTGTGGATTAAGATTGGCTATCTTATAGGAAATTTTGGACAATCAGTTGGAAAAACCAACACCATGCATTTGCGGGAACACACTCTCACACTGGTCATGCAACCTATAAATTTCTAGCCCCCACCCATGGATTTGTGTGAGCATTCCCACCGCTTTAGCACGCATTCCCGCTGAACACAATCCTACGGGAATGTTGTTTGTGACCTAAATGTAGGAAATAAATGCCCAAAATCAAATGCAAGGTCTAGTTTTTTTCGGACTTACCTATCATTAAAGTTGTCAAGATTGTCAAATGCTCACTATGACATCTGCATGGTGCCTAGGTGCACCCTCACTGCCATCTCGTTTATGTGCAAGAAAGCTTTAAGCATGCACTACAATGCTTCAAATCTCTCGTTTTATCTCTCTAGCATGATAAAAGTGAATAGTAAATTTTTAAATTTGCTAATATAGGGCCTTCTCGAGCCCTAATTTTTATCGTCTCAATCACTCTAGGACCCTTTTTCACGTCGTTTCTTCTTACAAACTCTTTTTTGAGTGTCGTTTTCGCCCATCTTCTTCGTTTTGTGTTGTCTTTCCTCCTATCCACTAGGGAAATGTTTCTTTCGAGACGTTGCCCAATCCTCCATTTCCCATACACCCTCTCAAGGGGGGATTATTAACTCTTCCTTTGTCGGTCCATCTATCAATTTTTCCTTCCATCTGGGGCATTTTATCACGTTGTTTTTTTCGAGTCACATATCTTATTTTTCTTTGCACTGACACTATTGCAGCGCCACTACAAAGAGGGGCAAAATGTAGACATTTAAATTTAATTAATTTCATGTTAATCAAATTTAGTTGCCTTTGTTACATTTATTGATTAAATAATCACATTATATAATTAATGTCTTTCCCCTTAGCTAAATTAATTTAGTTGCGTTGTGCCTTATTAATTAATTAATGTATCTTGTTGATCATTTAATTAATTAATTCCTCCCTTTCTGTTATTAAATAAAATAAATATACTTATTCGTTTTATTTAATTCACTTTGTCATTCTTCTTTATTCCTTAATTTTGATTAAATAATTCAAATTATTCCTAATTGGAGCACATGGTTCCTAACCTTAACCCTTCCTCTGATCCTAACCCACTAACTAACCCGTGGTTGTTAACCAACCTTATCCTCCTAACTAACCCTATCTTGATATGTGCACATTTCCCATTTTTAATAAATTAGAAAATAATCTAATTTTTTGGGTGTCTTGCTCCTAAAATTGACATGTGGATTTCTCTCCACTTGTCATCATATGCATTGACACTTGGCCTCAAAGAGGACAATTGTCACCATTTGCCTTGCCACTTGGCCTCACCAGGAGAGAAGTGGCTCATTTTGAAGCACCTTCATCCCTCCCTCCATTCCTATTTAATGTCCCCATTTTTCTTCACAATCCATCCACTTTCATATCATTGCAGCGTTATAATGTCATTTTGCATCCTCAACCTATGCACATCTTGCATCCATAATTAGCTTAGATTTCATATTTGCATAATCATGGAGAAATTTCAAGCACTCTTACCAAAGTGAGCACACATCAAATCAGGGACAACCAAATCAAAGAAGCTTGGAGTTTGAATTCTTCGCCTACGCTTTACTTTCTTAGCTTCTTTTTAATGTACAATCATGAGTGTTTGTTTGGGTATTTGCGTAGTTTAGATTGTTTAGTTTTTCATTTTCAATATGTTTTTCTTACTCACAATTACCTACACATAATGTGTCAACAAGGTGTGGATAAAGTTAGCATGCCCGCACATGTGGGAGCATTAGAGGGTTGAGGTGGAAGTCAAAGATGTTTCTAAGAGTGCATACTCACATGTTTGAGCAAGGAGTGAGATAAGGTGGCATGCTCACATATGTGAGCAAGTGAGAGGAGAGGGGACACATCAAATGATGATAAGTTTAGACTTTAATCTATGTAAATGGGTATAATGGCTAGGATTAGATGGATAAGGATTGAGGATAACGTGGATTTAAATATTAAAAGAAATGGTAATGGAAATTAAGTATGCTTAAATAATTAACTAATCATTCAAAGATTAATTAGTTATGATTTAGTTTAATTAATTTACATAAAAAAAATTAATGATAAATGGTGAAGATAATTAATTAAATGATAATTTATTTAATTAATTTATAAAAAAAAATAGTATGATAAATTAGTGATAAAAAATTTATGCCTACAATTATAAAAAAATTAAATTCATATAAATTTTTTTTATATTGAATAGTAAGAATTATGAACAATCTATAAGCTAAAACCATTTTCCTTGCCTAAAATCACACACATAAAAGTCATTATTGTGAGAAAAAAAAGGAAAGCTTAGAGAGGGGAGCTTTCTACCAACATGGAAATATGTAACAATAGTTTCATGTGTTCATAAATAATGTTTTAAGGGTATTTTGTAAAAGTTGGGAAGAATGAATTGGTGCTTGGGTTATTGATCATTTTATAAAAAAAAAATAAAAAAATAATAAATTTTACATAAATAAATTTACATCTTTTAGTTATACTATGAGATAAATTAGATTTTTTTAAAGTTTAGAATTCACTTTTATTTTGATAATTTATATAAATTATATGTTTTATTGATAATAGCAATTATCATTTTAGTTTTTTCTGTATGTAATCTTTTTGAAACAAATATTGAGATATTATCAATCATTAAACTTACACCAACAAATTAATAGTGCAAGAATATTTAAGAATCAGACACAATTAACCTAGATGCTTAACTATTAAAGTACTACTAACAATTTAAGATGGATATTGCAATTCATGCAACCCTTGCCATTAGATTAGACATTATTCAATAGGGTAGTAACATTTACAAAAGAAATGGCACACAACTATCTTTTACTTTGGTTTTATATTGCAACTTCATTGACAAAGTTAAAATTTATAAGTAATCATTGAAATTAGTTAGATTGCCAAAGTGATATATGGTTGTTGATTTTCTTCCATGTCTTGTAAGCAATCTCTCCTACTTTAATATTGTGGCCTTCTTTGGAGTGATACCCTTGTATTACAAGTGATTTAAATCAACTATAATGTCTAGATGGAGTCCCATTTTCATTAGCATTCCATGCCCGATCAATCACAGGAGTCCTCATTCCATCACGCATGGGTGTTGCCAAGGGATCAAAGCCTGAATCACAACTTGGAATCATGTAAGGCCGCATAGGTGTTTGCAAACGATGCATGGGTGTCTCATTACCATGGTTTGTATTAGTGGTATCCATAAATGGGTCTATTAGATGATCACGACTCACTGTAACAACTTTCATTTGTGATTCCAACTCAATTCTCACATTATGACCCTCTACGCCTAAGACTCGCCCACGATAACCCTTGTACCCTCCAAGCCTAATCTTCACCATTTTTCCAACTAGAGGATCCTGTCTTTCTCTACCTCTTCCACCGTATCTTCCTCGCATTGGTCTATTGCCATATTGAGATGCCCCAAAACTTCTAAATGTAGTAAATGTGTTTGGATTAACTGTTACAACATTACCAAAGTCAATACATATAATAGACCTAAATTAAAAACCACAAACAAAAACTAGAGAGCAATAAGATCAGAGCAGAAAATGAAGGGCTAAGAACATATGAAGGCAACGCAGTTGGTTGTATGAATAGATAACTTTCACCCTATGGTATAAAGATTGCTGGTTATGATGCCATCACCAATGCAATATGCAACCAAAAAAATTTATGAATATTTCCAACTTTACCTGATTGTGTTTGATGATGCATTCCCCCAACAGCAACACAAGAAGCAGCCCTAGCACATATGAAACCTCCATTCTCAAGACAGTGGGGATCCCTAATGAAAACAATCCCTCTATTTATATGCTCAATAGGCCCCTGTTTTCCCTTGAAAGGTCCCTCCAGAATCTTCATCACATCCTTGAGACCTACAGTGTTCCTATACTGATCATTTGCTTTAAAGTTCCTATCAAATATCTTCCTACCAATGTCCCTCAGCTTCACACCCACAACCTCTGTTCTCTCTGGAACAGCCTTCAAAATCTGAAACCCGTCATTCTCAACACTAATAATGACCCCAAAACTGTTTCTGTCCAACTGCACAAAATCATGCAGCTGATATTCTCCAAGCTTGATAACCCCAGAAGCCTCTTCTTTACACTCCACAACATTATCTGCAAAAACCTTTATATCTTCCCTAGTCCTGTCTGCAATTATAATAAGCACATTATTTCTCTCCAGCTTAACAATCATCCCTGTAGTGCCTTCATGTGTTCCACTCACTACTTTGACATGATCCCCTGTTTCAAAAAACTTGCAGAGCTCATTCTGATGAAAACTCAATACAGTCCCTTCAATCCCCTCCATCTTAGTCCTCACATGTATGTTCTCATCATCCACCCTCTCCACACACCCCTTCAAATTCTTCAAATCACCTCTCATAACAACCACCATATCACCCTTCCTGAAATGCATCTGTTTCTTTCTGCCACCATCAGCAGCAGCCATGTCAGACTCTGCATTACTGCTTTGAAACTTCTGAAGCTCATCAAAGGAAGGCTTTATGTTCTGTGAGTTGACAGACTTGATCGACATAGTTTTGTACAAATACCCATCTTTAAACATCATATTCTCAACCGTCTCAAACATCTCTCCTGTAACAGAATCCCTTTTACGCTCAACCACAATACCCATGTCCGTAATTTGACGCAGATTAACAAACCTTGCAGGTGGGACAATCTTAGCGGCCTTTTTCTTCTCCTCTTTAGAAACAGATCCTTCCATTCTCCTCTTCAGAGCCTGAAAATCAAGCCTGGGCACAAGCTTCAGGGTAACCCTCTGCCTCACATTGTCCAACTCCACAGCCTTAGCAAGATCACCTTTATAAATCCCAGATTTTACCCTTACCCATGTCTCTTTTCCAAGCCCCATTTGCTTTACATGCACTGTAAGCACATCAGGCATTTCTTTAATGGGCACCAGCTTCACAGTCTGAGAATAGATATTCCTCATGCCCTTACACGCCTGCCTAACATATGCATCTTTATGCGCCTCGATGTATAAATACCCCTTGAGATGATCCAGAGCAACTGCAGATAGAATTTGCAGGTCTGTTCCCTGAGCCATCAAGTCCAAATACTTTTGCATCAGGCAACATGCGGCCTCGCGTTCGAATCCCTGAGCACATTTCACCATCCACAGCTTGGGGTCTGTGACAGATGCCAAATTCGCCTGCTGTTCCACTTGCCCAATTTCTTCATCACCATCTTCCTCCTGCTCTCTGTGTGCTGCATATCTTTCATGAATCTGTCGTTCCAAATCTTCCAAGTCTTCTTCATCATCTTCTTTCTCCTCGATTTCGACTCTAGTGTGTCGATTGGGTCGAGTACCAAATTCGTCGACTTGGGCATCTGTGTCGTTTATAAAACCATAGTCTTCTTCTTCCCCCTCCTCCTCCTCTTCGTCGTCGCTTGCAACATCGGCTGTGTCATCTATGAAGGCAGAGGCTCTCCTCATCTTCTTCTTTCTTGGGTTCACATATTCGTCGTCCTCCTCCTCCTCATCATCATCTTCTTCTTCTTCATCGTCGTCTTCTTCATCTGCAACATCGTCGATGAAAGCTGAACGCCTATGGCTGCGCTTGCGGCTCGAACCCGCGACCTCGTCATATTGTTCCATTTCATTGCCATAGTCGTCTTCCTCCTCCTCAACTTGTTCATCTTCTTCTTCTTCTCCTCCAAACTGCTGTTCTTCGTCGTTGTCATCATCATCTGCGTAACGCGACGGCATGATTGCTCTTGTTTAATATTCTCCCAAACCAAGCAAATATTAAAGAATCCAACGGGCTGCTGCAACAATTTTCAAAATCGACCTCATTATTTGAACAGTTCTGCAAGCTTATAATAAGAAAGATATATTGAAGTGGTGCAAACCTTCGCTCACAGCCCTCCAATGAAAATAATACGATGCGATTTGTAAATGTTATTTAACTAGCAATTGGTGTGCAATCGGTGGGTGCGTCGAAGAGGTATGGAAGGTAATTAGGGAATTGTTTATGAAAAAAAAAAATCAATGAAAAAGTGATAGCTTCAAATTAATTATGCATATCTATTAACAAGGATTTAAACATGAACGAAATAAAAATGAGGAAGATAATCGAGCTCTATTATCAACAAGATCACATGCTATGTTTGTAATAAGGAGAGGGGGAAAGTAGAGGAAGATAGAGATAGAGGTGGAATGAGAATGCGTGTGTGAGAGAGCGAGAGAGCGAGAGAGATATGGAGATAGATATAAAAAAAGGGAGTGATAGGGAGAGAGAAAGAGAGGGAGAGCTAGGGATAGAAAGAGGGGGAGAGAAAGATGATACATAATATTAGAATTATAATGATGATGATTATTGCACTCACCCACTATTATAGAATAGAATAAATAAAATATATAAAATTATGATTTATTTTTTAAATGAAATTACATTATATAAATAAAAATAAAATTGAAAAATTCTTTATAAAAAATTAATTCATTTTTAATTAATAATAGGACTTTTTTTTCTTTTCTAAAAATGCAAGTAGTGGCATGGTGTGATGGTTAAGTTGTGGTGTTGTTCTTCTTGGTATTGTTTAAATGTTTAAATATATACAAAATTAAATCAATAATTATAAAAGACGTAATTGTTACTATTAAAACTTAATTTTTAAAGTCAACATTATTTGTCAAACAATTTTTTAATACTTTATTGTAGATATATTTATAAAAGATTCTATAGTTTTTAACATCTACACAACCTCGTCTTAAAATTTTAATTATATTTTACATATAAAATATTGCACGAATAGAATATTGGGATTATAACTGTAGACACCCAAAAATGGTCAACGCTTGCGAGGTCATACTTTAACATTTGCGCATTGCCTCATTTTAGGTTTTTGCGTCGCATTAACATTTCTCCTATGTCACGCACTTGGTCTTTATCATTTGCGAACATCGAGTCATTCTTCTACATTATTCAATCATCTCGTCCTCAAATTTGGTCTTCTCGACAACATTATCCAGTCATGATTTTGATCAATTTTATCCTGTCGCATCAATGTGTGTATTTATTTGTCATCATTTTGGACATCGTCAATCCTAATTAGGGTTTTGTCCTCCTAGCAATCTTATCAATCTTATCATCAATCTTATCATTTTGGACATCGTCAATCCTAATTAGGGTTTTGTCCTCTTATCAATCTTGTCGATTTATCATCAATCCTTCAATCTTGTCATTTTAACAATCGATTTGTCATCGATCGTTGTCTATCTCAAGTATGTCAATTTGGATCAATTTGTCAATTGGCGCATTTATCAATCAAATCATTTTGTCGCATTGGTCTTTTATCAATTCAAATCATGACATTAATTATCTTTAATCAAGACCTAATTGTCATTTTCGCATTTCTAATTCGTCTTCTAGGGTTTTATGATTTAGTCATTTAACCTAATTTGCCATTTCTTCCTCTAGGATTACTAAATTATTTATTAATCCTAAGTCTTCTTATTACAATTAAATCTTTATTTAATTGGCTAATTATTCTTCTTTGTGAATTGATTAATAAATGAAAAAATTATTAATTAATTCACTAATTCACTAAATCCTATTTTTCATCAATTTCTAATTCTAATTTCCTAATTTGTCATCAATTTCAATTTTGCTAATTTTCAAATTTCTAATTCTTTTTCCCTCCTATTTCATCTCCTAATTCTATGGGAGTGGCATTTCAATTTGTCATGAAATTGTCATAATTGATTAATCAATCAATTTTGACATGAAATGTGTCATAATCAATCAATCAAAATTGTGCATGGAAAGTGCATAATTTGCATAATTTGTCATAATTAACATATTGATTTGCAATTTCCATTTGAATTGCATAATGCCAATTTTGTCACTTATCCAATTTCTCTATAAATTGGATGTTTTTTTCAATCAAATCCCTTCTAATAACCCCTTCAATTACTTCTTGAAATCCGAATTGCTGTCAAACTATCAAATTTTAGTTCTAGTACTCTTGAGCTTTTTGCTTTCAATTGTGAGAGCACTTGTAGGTGAGATCCACAAAACTATTGAAGAGGAAAGAACAACAATGGAGCCGCATGGAAGGAGTATTCAATCTTGAGTCTGGTTTGCATAATGTTTTCTTTTGAATGCTTCATTTTCATACCTTCATTGAATGTGCATTGTGATTAGGTTCATTGCAATGAGTATTTCTTTGATTGAGCTATCATGTTGAATGTTTTGATTTGATCTACTTATCTTTTGATGAATCCTAATTTCTACGCTACATTAAATGGTGAACCCGACGTGAACTACTAACCTTCTAACCATCTTACTGTGTTTTGGAGTGCTTCTAAGCTGATTTGCAGGTCAAAAACTCAAAAACAGGGCCGTGCAGTGCATTCTGGAAACTTCTGCGCCTGTGTGAAGCATCTTGCGCCTGTGTTGAAGAGTCTTGCGCCTGTGTCAAGACATTCTGCGCTTGTGTCAGATATCTTGCGCCTGTGTCATGACTTTTGTGCCTGTGTAAAGTCCAGAACAGAGGTAAAAAAATGCAGTTTTTACTTGAAAATTTTTATATGTTTTAGTAAATTGCAATTTTGAGGGTCTTCGGTGCATTTGTGGACAAATATGGTGTCCGTAAACATGATGAGACATCATTGATGTTTTCAAAATTTGGTTCTAGATTATTTGAATACCTTTCCAATGCATCAAACGGTTTGTAATTCGGAGCTAGGATGAGAAAGTTATGCCTTCTCAAAGTGGACTGAAATTTTGATAGTTTTCATAAATCAAATCATCTGTGCTTTGGATTTTGGTACTAATTATTGGTGCAGGATCTTGGCGTACGCACGACAAAGACTAAAAATCAAATTACTAACGTGTGTTATGCAGATTCGATGGTCAAAGACTACAAATCAAACTTCTGACATGTGTTTTGCAGGTTGCCTTGGAGAAACAACCAAACTTGTGTGTTTGAGATTTTTAATTAGGCACTTAGTGATTTTTAAATAGGTTGGAATAAACCCTTGTTTGCTTTGTTTTTTAAGTATGACATTGGAGTAGGAGAGTATGCTCTCATCCTTCATAGGGTGATCAGAAATCCAGATCTTCGATACCATGCTTGTCTTGTTGATTGTTTGTCTCCATTAGAGGGCCTGCCTTCCCGACCACTTTGCTTTAGCAAGCAAGTGATAATCGTGAGAAGGGAACGACCCAAAGTGAGTACGGCTAGAATTCCTTGGCATTCTAACTCACTATAAACAAATACCTGATGAGCGAAAGCTTTGAAGGAAGTGTTACGTGGGAATTGTAGTTACTTGGGAAGTGATGCCCCTTGAAACTCTTTCTCATATCAACATCTAAGTAGGGCCTCTTGGTCTAAATCGCGCTTGCGTGACTACATTTGTTTGGTATCTTGATGGGCTTAATGTCTCAATCATGCTTGCATGACATCAAGGAGTAATGCTTAACAGAAATCCTTACTACATACCTTGTTTTTAGAGGCCAAAAACCTTTCTAGTTGCTTGAGAAGGACAAATTCGGATACTTGGAAGAGATACTAAGTTCGCCATGGGGAGATTCCATGGGGACTGATGCTTGGCTGCCCTGAGAAGTGAGTGCCGTGGAGGGGAGCCCGTGGGGTCAAGCATCTATGTATTCTCCTTGAATCTCATAATGAGTCTACCTCTCAAGTACCTAATGTCTTTGCCTACCATAAGGAATGTGGAAATGAGCATGATTGTCTTGAGTCTAAGTTGCAATATCTTGTATTCTTTGATTGTCAAAAGTTGAATACCATTTCAAGAACAAGCACATTGATATAACATAAGATCAAACACCAAAGACATTCATCCAACAAACATTCAACAAGATTCAAAGATCATATTCCTAAAGCATGGTTATCCAACAATGTTCAAAAACTTGTCTCAACTCTTATGTCACTTACATTTAGGTTCATCCTAGGTTGCATTTTTCAAAAGTCATTATCAAATATCAAAGTGAGGTTTCACCTAAGTCATACTTCTTTTGCATACCAATTAGAGTCATCCATTTGCATATATCCTCTTGCATAAGAGTAATGTCATTTCATAATTAAACCCTAGGTTTCATCTTAGGTGGACATTGTCATACATTGGCATTTGCATATCCCAAGTCTCTTCATTAAGCCTAAGTCTTTATCATATCATATTAAGATCATTTGCATATTAATTATCCCTTTGCATATAGTGTCAAAACTAGGTTTTGTCATACTTGAGTAATCCAAATCTTTGATAAACCCTAAGTCATTGTTAAGAAGTCTAGACCTTATCAAATCTTTTGTCCTTTTGTCATCAATATCATTTCGTCAAACCTAGCTTAGTATCCAAGCATATAGGTGAGACATTGTCAATTTGTCCTTTTGTCACTTGGTCCTTTTGTCCTTTGAGGTCTAGACATCATTCCAATATCCTAAGGGTCTCTTTTAGATTTGCATTCCAAAAGTTTGTCAAAATCTTGAAAAACAACCAAAAACATAGATTGCATTCTTGCCATAGATTGCATTTTCATCTATTTAGTTCGCATTTAGTTACATATCATATATTGTCTTTGAAAAATTCCAAATTTTTTTTTTTTTGCATTTGCATAAGTGACATGCCTGTTGAGATAAGATCAAGATCTAAGACGATGAGTGAATCAATGTATCAATCCATGGATAACATAGTAAATTCGCAGTTTCAAACTAGTCAAACAGTGCAAGTTGAAGGTTCATTAAACACATCTCTACCACCATATGGAATGGTTCAACTTGGACCACCTCTATTATACGAACCAGTGTTTGTACCTATGAAACTAGGACATGGGAGTGTTCCACCAACTCCAAGAGGAAATGCACCTTTCGATTGGAATCAGTCCAGCTTGCAACAGGAAATACAAACATTGTATGAAAAACCAACTCTATCTCAAGGATTTGGTTCAGATCAAGGCATTCACCAAGAAACAAATCCAAATGTCCAACCAGACTCTTCATCCGATTTCGATGTCTCTGATGATGTTTTTATGTACCTTAAGGATCCAAAGTTGACAAAAAAGATGGATAAATTCTTGAATAAGCTCTTTAAGAGGTTCCCACAAAAATATCTTGACATGATGAGTAATGTGACCTCCTCAAGTAAGCAAATTAATGTGCAAAAACAACAAGGCGGTGAGTTGTTAGGTTTCTCTCTACATCCAAATGATGAAAATGTGCAACAAGAACTCCAACCCACCTTGATGAGTAAACGTGCTTCAAAGGCATTGACAGTGACTATTCCTCAAAAGTCCACACTCAAAATAATAAACAATCCATTGTTTAATGCAACACCTTTAACACCAGATCAAATGAAGGCCACACAAATGTTGATGAAAGGTGTCCCTCAACAAGAAGTGATTCCTCGAATACCAAAAAGTGGACCCAAATCTAAGATGCAAGAAAGCTTTACGATTGGAATGTCTGATCTTACAAATGTTCAAATTGCCTTTCCTTCATGCCAAAGCATTAATCCCTTGCCAAAATCCCCCATGCATATTCAAAGTCCAACTCCATGTCAAGAGGATAGTTTAGAGCATGAAGAAATGTGTCCTAAAGAAAATCAAGATCAAGATCCTGAAACCTTATCATCCCATCCAATTGTTGACCAGGACCCCATCTTCCCAGACACTCACGATGATTCCCCTATTCTTGTCCATCCTATCCAAAGTCCTATTGACACTCCATTCCTCGAGCAAGATCAAGATATCCCAGTTCATCTAATCCCAAATGATCCCCTTCCATTTCATGAACACAATGTCCTTTCAAATCCCATTGATATTCCACTTCCTCAGAAAGATCAAGATATCCCTTCCATTCTTTCCGATGATCCCATTGAAAGTCAAGAGCAAAGCACCTTTAAAGAAGATTCCAATGATCTTCTTCCTTGTCAAGATCAAATCATTCCTTCAGATCCTCCACAAGATCCACTTGTTCCTCCATCTCCACGTCCTAATCCAACATATCCACTCCAAGAGGGCATTTCTTTTGATGATCCCATTGTTTCTCCCATTCCATCTCTTGAAGAGCTTGTCATCGAACCATGTCCACTACATGATCCTGATACCCCTCATGATCCTAATCCCCCTCATGATTCTAATGTGTCAGTGCAAGATGTTCATGAATCTTCGACATGCATAATGGGTTCTTCCACTTTGGTGCAATCCGATCCACCTCATAATGGACTCGCGTCTTCTTCCCAAAGCAAAGAGTATCCTACAAGTCAAGATATTCATAAAGGCAAAGGGGTAGACCTTCACAAGCAAGAACCCCTCCATATCGAAGAATATACTAATGGTCATGGCTACAAAGCTCACACTCAAGGTGTTGGTATCCCTTCAAAGTCAAAATCCAAATGTCCACCTTCCCCATCATCGCTTCCATCCATTCTAGGTCCCTATATCCCTCCATCTCCTATGCAACATCAACAAAGGCACACATCTTGGAGAACCTTCCATCCATCCCACATGCCTCCATATCATTCCCGTCCACATCAACATTCATTCCCTCCTCCAAGCAATTTGGATGCCAAGCATAAAAGTCGTAAGTCTAGAAATCCACATGTATTCAAGGATCAACATGTCCAATATAATCGACATGTCAAAACAAAGAACAAATTGATCTATAAAGAAAAAGAAAAATCCAAAAGGCCACAAAGGCCCACTGAGCAAAATAAAGCAAAGTCAAGATCTATATGGGTTCCTAAATCCCTTGTGCAAGCAATGCACTCCAAGGAACCACAAAAACATGAAAAATCAAAAACCATGTGGATCCCTAAGAAGCTCCTTGAAGCACAAAAGCCTAAAGAAATATCCAACTTGGCATCCAAAGTTGCTATTCCTCCATCCAAACATTCCAAGTCTATTTCTCCATCACCTCCTTCATCAATTTTGGGCCCTTATGTCCCAAAATCCCTAGCTATTCCTCTGTCCAAATCTCACAATCTAAGATCCATTTTTCCTCCATCAGTCTATCACCCCTCAAGGTGTGTGCCAATGTCGATCTTGCCTTCATTCCCATCCACTCAAGCCCAATTCTTCCAATACCCTATCCATTATCCAATGCATATTTTCCATCCTTCCATCCCTTTGATCCAATCCTTTGTGTAAATCCTGGCCTTAGTGTCATCTCATTTTCCATGTCCTTATCCTACCAACGTCTTTGAGCATACTTTTAAAGGTCATGGTCCATTCTTTTCAAGGCTACTATCCCAATAAAAAGATGCTTGAGTCCTTCTTCCATCCCCTATCATGTGTCCATCTCCTATTGAAAAAGTCAAAAAATCAAAAAAAAGAAAAAAGTAAAAAAAAAAGAAAAGTGAAAAAAGTAAAGAAAAATAATTCGTCCACTGGTGAAAACCTGGCAAACAGGCGCCTTGGGCAAGTACCGTGATGAAAACCTGGCAAACAGGCGTCATGCGTAATCCATGAACTTCTTGCACACCACACTTGGGGGCAGATTTCCTCCTTCATATCCTATTGCCCTTCATTATCCTATCATACCATGTCATTACCCTTCATATCCTATTGTCACTCATGTCCATTTCATCTTTCCACCTTTGATCTTGACAAGGCTGAGGATCTTCATGAGCATCACGCATCTTGTTTGTAGCTTTCAGTCTATCATAGCTTTTGGTCATTTATCCATTTTCTTATTATAACCTTTCATCCATATTCCCTAGCTTATTGCAACTTTCTGCCACTATCCCTTAGCCAATCCCGACCTTCAGTCCCTGTCCTTTATCCATTCTTGGTCTTGCTTATCCTATCCATATCTTATCGCTATCCATACACTCTTCTTGTCCCTTGATCTTGATCTGACATAAGGACGCAAAAATTTAAAACATATTTTTCAAAAACCTCTTGACATGTCCCTCATGCTATTTCACTGCTATACATTTTCATATCCAGTCTCTTGTCCCATCACGCAATAGCTCTTGGAAATTGCATCTGCGTTGTCTCCATAATAAAAGGCCTTTGTCTTCCTTCTATCCACTATCATTTCGGCAAGCCTATTTATTCACCTATCATATTCCTTGCCTTGCTAGACACTGGGGGCAAAATTCATAAAAATCTCAAAACGTCCTGAAAAAAGTCATAAAAATTGAAAAATGTCATGAAAAAATTCATAAAAATCGAAAAATGTCCTGAAAAAATCTCTAAAAATCAAATAATGTCCTGAAAAAAATTCATAAAAATCTCAAAACATGACCTGAAAAAAGATCATAAAAATTGAAAAAAGTCCTGAAAAAAAAAAAAAAAAAAAAATTCTAAAAATTTCAAAAATGTCCTGAAGAAATCCATAAAAATCGAAAAATGTCATGAAAAAATCTCTAAAAATCATATAAAGTCCTGAAAAAAAAAATTCTTAAAAATCGAAAAATGTCCTGAAATAATCCAAAAAAAAAATCAAATAAAGTCCTGAAAAAAATGAACACAAAAAAATTGTAAAACTCCAAAAACAAAAACACGCATTTTTGCAATAAAGTATTCCCTTTATGCATCGACAGATCACTGAGCATCCCTCCAACGACTCGCAATCAAACACTATGCTTTAATGAAATCGTGCATTAACAGATGAACTTATTCAATCAAAATCAAATATTCAAACTGATCCAAATTGTCTTATCAATCGAATATCCGCATTAAAAATTATTTGTCCTTGTCACATTATCATGGGTCTTATACAGGGTGTGGTATACTCGAAACCAGACTGTGTCCTGTCTTAGACGGGGTACCACATTTCCTGAAACCAGACAGCATGATCGTCCTATCAGCATGTTCAACTTTTGACAATGAAGATCCAGATGTTTGTTTGATTTGCTTGAATTTGTGCATCTTATCTTTTTACTGATTTATCTTTGGCTTCGATCATGTTCCTATGTTGCTCGATGATGTCACTGAGTGATTTAGAGTGACCGGGATGGCTCATGATCCCTTTTTTTTTTTGATTATGATTGTCGTTTGTCTATGTTGTGTCTGTCTTACGCAAAAGGGGATTGCATTTCAGCTCTGGCCTTCAATGCCATGATGCTACGCATCCATTTTGCTAAATAAAAATAAAGGTTCTCACCTACAAAGTGCATTACTGAAAGCAAATTTTTGGTCATCTCTAACGGTCCTTTGTCTCATTTCTTCTTACTAACACTTCTTCCGTCCGGTCGGATAGTCAGTTCGGTCTAGTGCTCCGATATCCACGCACATATACTGCATCCTGCATTCATGTGGTTAGTACATTTGCATTCCATCACGTATATCACATCAAGCATTTTTATCCATTTCATTTCATAAATGTCTCAAAAAAATACATAAACATACATTCATACATGTTCATAAACCAGTACATAAGTCATCCATACATAGCAAAATCACTACATCAGTCATAACATATTGCATCCATCATATCGATGCCTATCATATCACATATCATCATAATGTCGGAGTACAAAATCGGACTGTTTGTCCTAAGTATGGCCCGCAGGCTGACTACATAATGGCAAACTACATGATGTCCACTGTCTGTCATATGGAGCACGTGCCTCTGTCACTGGGTGCTCCCTCTGTCCTCCTCATCCCTGCCATGTCTCGCAGATGATGTCCCTCCTGGTCCTGGCTGTGGTGGTCTCATCGATCCACTCACTCCTATGCTGCTCAATGTCCTCCGAGAGCGTGACCTGCTCTCTGTCCTCGATCGTGCCCGATATGAAGGTGCTCTCCGCTCCGGTGGAACTGCACCCTCATATAGTGTCCTCCAGTACAGTCTCTCCTCGCCAATCCCAGTCCAGCTAATGTGTCTCTCTCTGTGCTCCTGAGTCTATGTCGTAGCATGAAACAGTCCGGTCGATTCTCCCGTGCGATCAATGGATATTGTCGACTCTGCATCACAATCGGGGCATCATTTTGTCAGTTTTAGGGTTTGTTCCTACAGGTTGCATGTCTTCATTTTCATGATCAAATCAGGGTGTTTTTCATCCACATTACCCTATCCTACCTTTCCCCCCCCCCTGTCAGGTCATTTGCATGCACTTTCACCTCAAAACTAGGGTTTTTATGACAACTTGCGCCTGTGTTGGAGAAACTTGCGCCTGTGTTAGATGAATTGCGCTTGTGTATTCCTACACAAGCGCAGAACTCCTTACACAAGCGCAGGTTTATACCACACAAGCGCAGGAGTTCATTTTGGTATCCTCTGTGGGCCCCGCAATGTCCCATAAGCCATCAAAATTCATGAAATTCAAAACATGGGTTTTCGAGATACATACCGCTGCTCCTGCATCCTTCGGTCGTCTGAATGTGCGTACACGTTCTCCAAGGTGATCCGCCGTTGGAATGTTCGCCATCTGTCTGCAAGTGTCCTTGTCCAGAGCAACAAATCCTCCTCTTTAGCTAATGCAACTGAGTCATTTTCACCCTCTTGGTCCCATTTATAGCTCTTTGTCATTGCATAGATGGATGTACGTCTTCTCCATCTTATGTTGGTCGCGGTCTTGTGCACCTTACATTGCTTGTCTGTCATGCATCCGATCTCCGATTGTCGGTCCGTTCGATCCTATCATTTTTATCGATCAATTGGCCTCTTTTCCGCATGTTTCCGGCCAATTCCTCGAGGGGGCATGCATATGTCATTGTTATTATCTGGGGCATTTTCATTATTGTTCTTTGAAACAACGCTCAGAATCGCATTGTCTCAAAGAGGGGCAAAATGTAGACACCCAAAAATGGTCAACGCTTGCGAGGTCATACTTTAACATTTGCGCATTGCCTCATTTTAGGTTTTTGCGTCGCATTAACATTTCTCCTATGTCACGCACTTGGTCTTTATCATTTGCGAACATCGAGTCATTCTTCTACATTATTCAATCATCTCGTCCTCAAATTTGGTCTTCTCGACAACATTATCCAGTCATGATTTTGATCAATTTTATCCTGTCGCATCAATGTGTGTATTTATTTGTCATCATTTTGGACATCGTCAATCCTAATTAGGGTTTTGTCCTCCTAGCAATCTTATCAATCTTATCATCAATCTTATCATTTTGGACATCGTCAATCCTAATTAGGGTTTTGTCCTCTTATCAATCTTGTCGATTTATCATCAATCCTTCAATCTTGTCATTTTAACAATCGATTTGTCATCGATCGTTGTCTATCTCAAGTATGTCAATTTGGATCAATTTGTCAATTGGCACATTTATCAATCAAATCATTTTGTCGCATTGGTCTTTTATCAATTCAAATCATGACATTAATTATCTTTAATCAAGACCTAATTGTCATTTTCGCATTTCTAATTCGTCTTCTAGGGTTTTATGATTTAGTCATTTAACCTAATTTGCCATTTCTTCCTCTAGGATTACTAAATTATTTATTAATCCTAAGTCTTCTTATTACAATTAAATCTTTATTTAATTGGCTAATTATTCTTCTTTGTGAATTGATTAATAAATGAAAAAATTATTAATTAATTCACTAATTCACTAAATCCTATTTTTCATCAATTTCTAATTCTAATTTCCTAATTTGTCATCAATTTCAATTTTGCTAATTTTCAAATTTCTAATTCTTTTTCCCTCCTATTTCATCTCCTAATTCTATGGGAGTGGCATTTCAATTTGTCATGAAATTGTCATAATTGATTAATCAATCAATTTTGACATGAAATGTGTCATAATCAATCAATCAAAATTGTGCATGGAAAGTGCATAATTTGCATAATTTGTCATAATTAACATATTGATTTGCAATTTCCATTTGAATTGCATAATGCCAATTTTGTCACTTATCCAATTTCTCTATAAATTGGATGTTTTTTTCAATCAAATCCCTTCTAATAACCCCTTCAATTACTTCTTGAAATTCGAATTGCTGTCAAACTATCAAATTTTAGTTCTAGTACTCTTGAGCTTTTTGCTTTCAATTGTGAGAGCACTTGTAGGTGAGATCCACAAAACTATTGAAGAGGAAAGAACAACAATGGAGCCGCATGGAAGGAGTATTCAATCTTGAGTCTGGTTTGCATAATGTTTTCTTTTGAATGCTTCATTTTCATACCTTCATTGAATGTGCATTGTGATTAGGTTCATTGCAATGAGTATTTCTTTGATTGAGCTATCATGTTGAATGTTTTGATTTGATCTACTTATCTTTTGATGAATCCTAATTTCTACGCTACAATAACCATGGTGATTATTGCACTCGCTCACCATTATAGACTAGAATAAATAACATATAATAATTATAATATTATTTTAAAAATAAATTTATATTATATAAATATAAATATAATATAAAACCAAAAATTCGATATAAAATTATATCATTTTTAAAATTTAAATAATAAGACACACACACACACACACACACACACACAGAATAGTAAAAAGATGAAATATTGATAGGTTATGGGATGGCGTGGTAAGCACCATCAAAGCAATAGGGGACACCAATAAAAAAGAATATTGGATGATTGTGGAGGAAGAGAAGAAAATGGCCAATGCTTGGACAAGTTTGAGGTTTTTATCTGATGCCAAAGGTCTGAAGCCTAGAGTTAGGAAGGACCATTTGTGGGAGGCTCTGAAATAAGGATGGGTTAAGTGCAACTTCAACAGAGCAGCCAAGGGGAATCATGGGAGTACTGGACGAGGAGGTATTTTTCATGATTAGCAGTGGATCCGAAATTTGCTTTATGTTGTTGATTGTGTTGTCAAGTCTAACATTATGGTTGAAGCCCAGGTATCTCTACGAGGCTTAATGATTGCCAGAGATAAAGGCTGAAAAAAACTTTGGATAGAAGGAGACTCCAAGGTGATAATAGACGCTCTTAGAGGCATAACTTTGCATAACTAGAGATTGGTGGTCATTGTGGATGCTGCTAGGTTTTTGCTAAAATAAATGGAAGAGGTCAAGATTTCTCATATTGGAAGGCAAGGCAACAAAGTGGCCGACTGGGCTGCTAATGAGGGAGTTAATCTTTCTAAAAATTCTAGCAGAGCTTTCAAGGCCTGGGACAAATGTCTTCCGATGGTGGTATGCGATTTTCTTAATGCGGATAGGCCTTCTTAGCGGTTGGTGTTGTCTTGGCTTCTTTCAAGTATGTTTTCTTTGTGTTTGGCATGCATTATCTTGATGCATTTGGGTCTTCCCTCTCTAATTTTATGGGTTCCTGGACCTTTTAAAATCAGGTTTTTCAATCCAAAAAATAATAAAAAGATGAAATTATTTTCCTTCAAGATGGGGATTAAGACAATACATTTTCAATGCTTCATAATTGCTATCTACTACTTAACACAATCTCATAGTGTAATTTTTTTACTTTACAACCATAACAAAAATATAAACATATATTTAATGTTTTTAAAAATATATTTTTCTCTCAATGTTAATGCATTATGGGAGATGCAAATTGAAGACGCTACACATTTTCCGCGCTTCATAAAATGTCATTGCTATCCACTACTCAAAGAAATCTAATAGTGTTATGTAGAGGGGCAGTTGGAGGAGGTATTGGACAAGTTTTCAATACTACACAAAACCTCAAGTAAATGGTCACAAAGCTCAAGTTTTAACTATAGACTATAGTATTATAAATATAATTAATAATTCATATAATTTGTTTTGTGTAAGGTTCAAGTGTCCTCTTTGTTTGTCTTGTCAATATATATGTTGTGGATCATCTATTTGCATAGCTATATCCATAAAAAAATCCCTTATTGTGTCCTCGTTATTCTTTCATTTAATATACACCATTACCTTTTAGTGATCCATAATTATGATTTTGGAATTCCCATTATATATACCTATATCTTTTGGCCCCTTTATAACCTTTTTGAATCATATTTAATAGATTTAATTCTATTTGCATGCCCCATTGTGATAATCCTCTATATGGTTGTGACCAATATTTTAGAAGGTATAATGGTTGTTATCATCAATGAGAAACAATGAAAGATAATTAAATATTAACTCTTATTCAAATCCTAATTGAATCATAACACTAACTCTAATTAAATAGTCACCTTAGTTGAGCCATAAACCTAACCCTAATCCTTATTAAACATTAACCCTAACTCAACTTTAAACTCTAAATAAATTGTAACCCTAAATAAACCTCAAACCTAACCTTAATAGTCACCCTAATTGAACCCTTATTGAATGCCACCCCTCAGTGAACCATAATCCTAATCCTTAATCTATCCCTAATTGATCCCCAATATATGTCTTACCCCGATCTTGATCATACAACCCTAATCCTAACCCTATCCCAAACTTAACCCTAAACCTAACCATAACCTTTATAAATTCTTACCCTACCACTAATCATAAACCTAACATTATCGTTATTTATAACTCCAACATTAACACTAATTCAAATTATTAACCCTCACCCTCAACCTAACCTTAAAACAAACACTAATTCTAAGCCTAACTCTAATCAAAATTCTAACCCTAAGTGAACACTAATCCCAATTCAACTCTAACTCTCTAACCCTAATTGAACCTTAAGCCTAATAGTAACCTATTGATGGGTGTTTTGACACACTCACCAACAGTCAGGTAGAATATGAAAATGTATACCACCTCTCCTCAAAATTTACCAATCTTAAAGACTAACAACTCCAAGGTCTTCAAGTAGTCGGGTCACGACAGTGTTGGGTAACTCGGTGGCTGATGTGATTGTACCTGTCAAGGGGCTTTCTAGTTGTAATTAAACACACAAAGTTCCTTTTTTTTTATTTTTTTATTTTTATATGATAAAGAAATGTCAAAAGATAGGTCTGGGTAACAAGAGATAAATAAAATCAATACTAACAACTGAACGAATTACGAAGTTAGTGTATCACAGAGAGGTATTATCAATAGCACTTCAAACAACAATACGTAACCTTCCAATAAATATGCAAAGTCAATCAACTCACATACAAACGAAATTAGATACCAAGAGATCATAAAATTGTTCTACCACTTCATCCTCATATACCTTTTACATTCATAACAGGATTCATAAAACAATAAAACTGAAAGGACAAGCTGTTGATTCAAATGAGAGTACTGGACTACGAAGTACATCAACCACGAAGACACGTATTGCAGATCGATAAATCCACAAGTCGCTTTGTATTAATCTTGAAGAATGAAAGACAACGTCTTAATTGTAACAAAATAGGTATGAGAAAGAAATTGCATAAAAAAACTAAAGTCTCTAGCTAAATGACCTTGAATCATCAATTCACAGACTCTCAAAATAGCCTCTACAATTTATAGAGTTTTACCCTATACTCTAGGAAAGAATCATGCCTATGATCTAGGATTACAAGAAGGGAGGAGTCGCAGTCGATGTGCAAGTCATTGCCTGTGAACTCCAGTTAACTATTACTAAAGTACTGACAGCTGTTCATTTCTATGACAGTTCTCCAGAGGCATGAACTTTGAATCATGCAAAAATAATGCTAAAAAAGAAAGTGTAAGATACAACATCAGTTGAAGGCATAGTTGTGGTGGCAGTGATGGTGATCCAGCATGCTTTTTCTTTTTATAACTACCTATTTATCATTCACTTCTTCTTATAGTTTTGGTAGTTGCTGATGAAACATTCAATGGAAGCGGTGGGTAAATCCGCAATATAATCTGTTCTAAACTTAGATACTCTAAGTATCTCCTTTACACTTTCCAATTTACTGACCATATCATCCATTATTGTCTTTTCTCCTTGACACTGGAATACCACATACATATATATGTTCATTGTTTCCATAGTTAATTATGTAGTGGCTGCAAAATGATCAACAATATAAGCATCCCACCTATTGAGTATGGTTTCTTGATGTAACTCCCCATTTTGCTTGAGACTTTACCCATACTTTCCTAACAACTTCACCCAGAATTGCTCATATTTCTTAAGTGCATTGAGGAGTGGAGGATGTTCCTTAAGAACCTTGATACAACCCTGCTCCATTATTTCCATCTTTAAATCTCAAATATCTATACATGGTTGCAAATTATTGATACCTTCTTGTTGACGACCACTTTGACACACCCGCCAAGAGTAGGTAGCTAATAAACACTCACCACCTCTCCTGAAAAGTAATAAGCTTTGGAAGACTCACTACTCCAAGGTCTCTATAGTCGGGTCACATGGGTGATGGGCAACCCAATGGTTGATGTAGCTATACCTGTTAAGGAACCTACCAGTTGAAACTAATCCCGTTGGTTATTAATGGTCAAACTTCCCTTTTTTTGTATTTTAAAATTTAGGATTCTCTGGAAAATAAACTGCAAAAGATAGATCAAGGAAACAAGAAAATAACAATGAAACCAATACAATAACAACTTAATGAACTACTCAATTAGTTCCCTACAATCCAAGAAATTATCAAATATTATCCAAGTTAGCATTCAACAACGGACCCCCAGTAAACCTGCAAAATTATCAATCTTACAGACCTTTGGAAATAAAATCATCAACAATATGGCCTATCACAATAATTCTCATACACGACTGACGTGTGCAATATGATTCATAAAGTAATAAACAAAAAAGATCAAACCATGTTGCTAACTCCAAATAATAGACATTACCAGATTACACAAAACAATTTCGTAGAATATAGAAGTAGATCAAGCAATTACAAATGAATCCAAATTCTCAATTTATAGAAGTTTTCTGCCCTATTATCTAGGAAATAAATCTAACCTAAATTAAGAAATCAAACTAGGAGTCGCAGTTAACTTGCAAGTTTCTGCCTTGATACTCCAATTAACTACTATAAAATGGAGGTTGCATGAGCACTACGAAGACCATGCTGGGTGAGCCACGTTTTTGTAGTCATGCAGAATTTTTCTGAAAATTGGAACTTGAGTTGGAGCCGCAGCTAAAAAATACAAAATTGGGGGTCATGCAAAAACCCTGCTATCTTTAGCAATTGTATGTTCATCCTTCACTTTTTAATGAAAGCTCTATAATTATCAATTATGCATGCGGCTTCTTGGACAGGAGGATCATCTACGTGTTTAATTCTAAATTTATACTTCTTCAAAACTTCCTTTGCATGATTCTTTCCTTTCTCTAACTCCCCTACTATCTCTGCCACCTCTTGACACTAGGTGATCAAGTATGTGTACCTATCCATGAGGGCGACATCGAACTGGGCTGAAGGTCCTAAATGTTGGGCCTCGTATGCATCCCACTGATTCAAAACTTGTTGTTGCTCAATTATTCTGGTATTAGTTAATCCTAAACTGAAGGCTCCAAGCATATGTTTTACAAAATTCTCATATTTCAAAATTTCTCTGACAAGAGGAACCCGAATCTCTGCCATATCCTTCATATACAACTGAAACATTTCAATCTTTAGCTCCAAAATGTACACATAGGACTGCAAGTTTTCACAATTGTCTCCTCCTAAGAGGTCCTCCTCCATTATTGTCTCTTCCCCTAGGTGCAGAACTTTATTCAAAATTCGAAACTGCTTATTAAAAATGCTTAGCTTCTGTTCCCACTGCGTAGAACAAGAAGCTAAAGCTCTACCTGCCTGCACTGCCTCTCGGTATATCCTCATAGTATCTTGCAGAAATAATCTAATCTTAGCTGCATTTACTTGGGCCCATGATTTAGCTGCAACAACCACCCGCCTCACCTTCACTAGTGCCTTCACTTCTCCCTCTAGCAGTGATGAGGTTGAAGGTAAGTTGTCAGCCCTATAGGAGTCTAGAGGTTTTCTCATCTCAATCAACAGCTTCTTGTATTGCCCTAGTTGCGCTTTGAGCTCCATGTTTGAAGTATGTTCTTTCTCTACATGCCCCCTTACAACACTTGTGGCTAGCTCCAAAGTATCTAGCTCTCCCCACTTGGTTTGTTTACCCAAATTTACCTGGGATATTTGATACTTAGGGGAAGCTTGTCCCTTAGCTTGGAGTGGAACTGCCACATCTGCAATCACTTCACCAGAGCCCGTTTTTTATAGATGATGTACGGTTTTTGGCTTCTTAACTTTTTGTGGCTCCTCAGTGATTACTTGTTGCAAAGTGACCTTAGGAAGCTCTGTTTTTCTCTTTTTCTTTTCAAAAGTGAACTCAAGCCATTGCGGTATATCTTCATCCTTTTCACCTTGATGTGACACTATATCTGCAGTTATAACATGGACCTCTGCCTGCTCCTCTGCTTCATCTCTTTCCTTTACCTTTGTTTGCCTAGGGTCTTGAGGTGGGGGGGTCTTGAGGTGGGACAACTTGGCAGGCTAAATTGGTTTGGAGAGCCTGTTGCCTATGTAATTCTCCCAATTTGCCATTGACCTCTTCTCCAAACATCTTTTCTTCATCGTCCATCCCCGCCTCATCTTGCCTGGCTGCTATGTCCTTGAGGAGGTCCTCTTGATCTTGAGG
Source organism: Cryptomeria japonica (assembly GCF_030272615.1). NCBI lineage: Eukaryota > Viridiplantae > Streptophyta > Pinopsida > Cupressales > Cupressaceae > Cryptomeria > Cryptomeria japonica. Next base: position 587,046,741 of record NC_081414.1, on the reverse strand, counting down.
GGTTAGAACTAATCTTTCACTCAATAGGTCCTCTGCCTCATCCCCTTTTTTCTTACCTCCTAGTGGTTGATGCTGCTCAAGATCCTCTTCCTCCTGATCTGAATCAGATTCAATGTTCCTAACTCTCATTCCTTCGATGCTAGACCTGAAACCTTGCACTCTAGGCTGCCCTATGGGTATGTTAACTGGTGGTGGTGCAGGAGCATTGGTACCTGGATCCTGTGTGACAGCTATTGAAGGTGGTTGAGTAGGTATATCTTCAGTAATTTTCTATTTCTTCATCCTACTCCTGGGTACCCTCTCTTGCAGTCTGCCCTATAGCTATCCTTGGTGGGAGGACTTTAGCCAATGGTACTGCTCCTAATCCATCAGTCACTCCAAGGTCTGTTACCTTCTTCAATAGCTCATACTCCCTCATCTTCTCTTGGAGTTTCTTCAATAAGTCCTTATTGCTATCTTGGGGCCCCACTTCTTCATCGGGGTCAGTAGATTTATTCTTTATTGAGTTTTATCTTGTCTTCCAAGCATACTCCTTATAACCCCTCGACTTAGGTACCCCTAAGGTGGACTCCTTTTGTTTTCCCTTGGAGGCACTTGGAATTACCCTTTGGCTTAGCCATTGCTTGGTCCTATTGATGACCACTTGAGAAATCTTTTATATATTCACGTCCTCATTCGTGGACCACCTTATTGAGGAGAGGGGATTCTTATCAATTTCTAATCCTTTATAAGTCGCATCGAGCAAGTCTCCATCATCCCTAAGGTCTTTAGAGAGATTGGTCTCAATTTCAAATTCTCTTATTTGTGGCACAAATAACCTATTATAGTTTTTCTCTCTGACCTCAAAACTGTCTTGGAGGTTGGCCCAAAAATCCTCCAATCTCGACTTGTGTCCCTCATATGCCTTGGGCATAGCTTGTTCGAGCTTCTCGTAGGGATCATAAAATTCCCTAGCATAATCATATTCTTTCAAGTTCAAATCTAGAAGCTCTAGCTTTGCAACCTGTATCTTTGAGCGAGAAAAGTATCCAATAGATACTAAAAAACCAATGCATGTTTTATGCATTGATGATAAGAGAGCTTGGAGGCCCAAAAGTTGCCTTACATATTCCAACAAAATTACTATATCATTGCAGTATCTGGGAAGCAACATTGGGTTCCCCGTGAATCCACTGACCCTAATGTAAGTAGAGCGTGGGTTTTCGATAAACCAACATGCCCACTCTTGGATAACAGCCATGGCCTTCGGGCTAATCTGGTTAATTTAATGATTACCGGAAAAATGAAGGCATCATTAATTCTTTTGAAATGAGCCTTTGCATTGACTAGGGGGAGTTGGGAATAATATTCACATACCTTCTTTTGTCCTTTCTCATCCCCTAACTGACCCTCTACTTGTAGTCTTGGAAACTTCCCAGCTTTGGCAGCCGCCCATATGACATAAGATGTGAAAAAGAATTTTTGGGTCTGGTGGACTTCCTTCATTTGTTTGCAAATGTTGTCAGAGAGGATCTGTGATCAATCAAAATATTGTTTTCCTATTAGGATAGTGGTCATAAATTGCAACATCCATGGATGGAAATGTTTACAATCAGGCTTGCCAAAGGCCCTGCTCAGCATAATAATCAAGTCTCTTTGGGGCTCCTTGAAGTCTACCCTCAGGATCTCTGTTGCCTTGAGACCTATTTTTCTCTCTTCCTCCAACCCGTTTTCATTCATGTGCCTTTTGTTTGCTGCAACTTTGTCATTCCATACCTTTAAGGCTCCTCTTCAGTTGAGAGGAATATCTCATCTTTGGTTGGGATACCAAACATGAATCCCAACATGTTAGGAGACAAGTCTATAACTATCTTTCCTTGTGCGTCAGTGCACTTTCTAGTATCCGGGTCATAGAACTGAGCAATTGTCATTATAAATTCTGATGCTTGCATTGATTGCGGAAAGATAGTTGTCTCCACTAGGCCTGATCTTTTAATTCTCTTGTGTAGGGCCTACAATCTTGGCTTATCTAGTCGGGTTCTGATATCTTCAATTTCGATAAGGCCAATTTCCGTGTTAGTGACCCATTTGACTTGATCATCCAACTTTGAGGAGTAGACTTTTCCTTGATAGTGGTATTTCATGGTAGCTGGAAGTTTGTCAATATCTTTGCTTATTTTGCTAGAAGATGAGTCCATCTAACTCCCTGAACCTGTAAGAAGAAAATGAGGATCAGTTCCTTATCAAAAACATAAAAATTTCATTCACTTCAGGACTTCGGGGTTTCAGAGTCCTGGGGTTTCGGAGTCCTTTCCTTTTAAAACAGGGTCCGGAACTCTGGGGTTTTGAGGTTCCAAGCTAGGTATTCATGGATGAAGTCCAGAACTCCGAGGTTCCGGGCTAGGTAGATAAAAAATGATTCCAAAACTATGAGGTTTCGGGGTAGGAAATTTAGGCTCATCTCGAGATCTCGAGCCAAATAAAAGATATCCAATAGGACTTTTAGCAAAAGGACTTACAAAAGGTAGACCTCGGAACTCTGGGGTTCCAGGGTTCCAGGTTAGGTGATAGCACTTTCTCGCAAAAAAGAAATAATCCGGAACTCTGGGGTTTCGGGGTCATCAAAATCAAGCTCAACAAAATCTCAGAACTCTAGGGTTTTGGGGTTCTGGGGTAGGGAAGAGCAATTAACCCAGAACTCCGGAAGTTCGGGGTTTCAGGGTAGGAACTAGGGCATGCAGGGACATTCACAAAAAAAATGAGAAAAGAAGAAAACAAAAACAAAACCCGTGACAAAGAGAAAAAATTTCTAACCTACAAACGACCAAAAGAGCAAGAAAAATCACCTACTTGGTGAATCAAAATGCCCAAGAATGCAAAAGGAAACTCGACAGTTTGGGGGCTCACGATTAGGAGGCAAGGAAGCAAGAGCTCTGAATGCACAAATGAACTTTAAAAGTTCATTATTCATATTTATACCCCCTCCCAAATATGTCCATACGAGTGCTTTAAACAGGACCTTGGGACTCTGGGGTCCCGATGCTCCGAGCTCGGTAGAAAGACACAAGACACAAGACACAACACTTCACCTTGGGACTCCGGGGTTCTAGGGTGAAGAAAAGCAAAGCCAGAATAGAAGGATCAACCTCGAGACTTTGGAGTCCCGGGGTTGATCAACAAAAACACAAAACAAAACATCCCACCTTGGGACTCTGGGGTTCCGGGGTAGGGAAGCAAGCAAGCAAGGATCCACCTTGGGAATCCAGGATTCCAGGGTTCCGGGGTGGATCAGACACAACGCACCTCGGGACTTCGGGATTCTGGAGTTTCGAGGTAAAAAACATAAAACAGAGAAGAAGGAGACCAACCTCGATACTCCGGGGGCCCAAAGTTCTGGGGTTGGTGAAAGCAAAAGAACAAAAAGAGACCTCGGGACTCTGGGACTCCGAGGTTCCGAGGTAAAAGAAACAAAAGCCAAAAGAACAAAGCAACATAAAGCAAAAAACAAGGGACCAATATTTCAACACAAGGAAACTAATGGGGAATAGATATGCAAGGCATAACACTTCTCCTCCTAGTAAGTCCTCTTTAACAATCACATCCTCTCCTAATCTTCGGATTTTCTTGAGCATCTTATATTGTTTTGAAAACCAAAGAAGTTATTATTTCCACTGTGCAGAACAACAAATAAGAGCATTCTGATTGAAGTGGGCTTCTTCAACTACCTCCATTGTATCTTGCAGAAACATCTTTACTTTATTTAACTGATCTTGGGCCCATGTTTTAATCGTTGTTGCCACTTTTCTCATCTCATATAATGCTCTTATATCACCCTGCGAGAGAGATGAAGTAGATGGAAAGGTGTCGTCAACCCTAGAGTCGAGTGGCTTGGCTATCTCCATGATCAGTTGTTTGTACTATTTTAGTTGCGCTTTAACTTCTACTTTTGTCCTATGTTCCTTTTCAATTCTAGTTTGTACAATAGAATTTGCGGCAAAAGGTGGCAATTTCTCCCCACTTGGTTTGTTTACCCAAATTAACCTTCGACACTTGATATTTCAGGGAGGCTTGTGGATGTGCTCTAGGATCATGTACAGGTGCTCCTATATTGGCAATTACGTCACCCGAGTTTTTCCTTGAAAGATGATGAATTGTTTTTGCTCTCTTATCTCTTCTCGGAGATTCAGTAATTGCTTCTTGCAAAGTGATATTTGGGAGGATGACCTTTTATTTTTTCTTGAAAGTAAAACTCAACCATTGAGGCACACTGTCGTCTTGCTCCTCTCCCTATAGTGTTACCTCTACAGTGATCCTTTGTGCTTCTTGTTGTTGTTCTGGTTCCTCTTCTTCTTCCTGTTGTTCCTGTTGATGTGGAGGAGTCGGTGGATTTTGTTGCAGTTGAGCTACCTATTGAGAAAGGTTTTCTTGGAGAAGCTATTCAAGAGTGAGTTGCCGTTGCTTTACTAGCTTCTCCAATTTTTCAGAAACTTCTTCTTCCCAAATACCCTTTTTGATTCATCTATTTGCTTTTCCTCACCTCCTTCCAATTGTCTCAATAAGTTCTCTTGATCTTGGTGGGTGAGAACCATCCTATCATCGTGCTCTTCAGGTTCATCTGGTTCATCCTCCTCCATCATCTATACCTATACTTCTACAGGTTGCACTTGAATTTCAAGTTCTTCCTAGGCCGATGGCATAGAATGGACTTCAATGGGTTGTTTTTGCTTTGTCTCACCTTTCTTTCTTTGAGCAACCGTTGCAATGAGATCATCATCATCTTGATCAGAATCAGTTTCAACATTATGTATAATTCTCTACTCTTATGTTGGAGTGAGTGTTGGTGTTTGTGCGGGAGGAGGAGGTTGTGCTTCAGTTGTGTCAGCTCGTGAGGTGCCTTCTCTTGGCATGATCCCGATGGTTGGAACGATGGGGTGAATTGAAGCCTGATGAATATCTTGCAATCATGTGGTTATCTAATGCTCGACAACTGTTTTAAGCAATTGAGACACTTTCATTTTTGCATCCAACTACCTCATGAGCTCTTGATCATCAACTGTTGGTGCAGTTGTCTCAGGATCAATAGGAGTATTTTTCTAGAGAGTCTGATCTCGTCCTTCTACTATAATCTTTATGAAATTTAGTTTGGGGATTATCCATATCCTTACCCTTCTTTTTCTCTCTTATAGTACTTGGTCGGATCCTCAAACTAAGCTATTGCATTGTTCTTTCCACCATCTTCTTTGTGACTGAATTAATATCAACTGCTTCTTGATTTGACCACCTAATAGGGTGAGTGTGTTGGAAAGAGACACCGTTTTAGTGATAATTGGTGCTTGATAAATGCTTAGGGGTTGTCATTGATGGCAACTCATTTTACAGATCACATCCGGTGTACATAGATTTGGTTTACCGGAAGCCATATTGTTCATAGGTATAAGTTTGGAAGGTGGAACACAGTAACTAGTAGAGCATGAGATCATGGTGCACATCTTGATTTTGGTGATTTATTTTGGGTTGTGGTGTTCAAGACAGTTTATTCAAGGTCCAAGACATATTATCTCATGATCTTGATATCCGATGTTGAATTGTGTGCAAGTTTAGAGCTCCGATATCTGGTAATTTAGTTAGGGCAGAGTTATTTTGGTGTAACGTGTGTTGCGGATTTGTTAGGATGATTTTGGTGATCAGTTTCATGTTTGAGGTGATTGGGCCGACTTATGAGAACCACTTTATCATCTTGTTTTGGTCCGCATTTGGATTTGTGATTGGATTGAGCCGACTTGGCGGAACACATTTCATGTTGCGTGTTATGTGGTTTTTGGAAGTCGATATGGTTATTGATTCTTTTTGTTGATGCAGATATATAAGATTGACTTTGTTAATCATTTTGGGGAGTTCTATGAGCGAAGGAAGTCCGTGTGAGAGAATTTGTAAGTTTGGTGAAGATTTTGTTGCTCTGATATGTGACAAAGTAGAAGAACATAGTAGAATATCAGATTAGTTGTAGAAGACAATATGAGCCTAACTAAAACTGTATTTTGGCATAGTCAGATACTATACTTTAGTTCACTCATTATTGTAATTAATTATATTAGCATGTAAGGCAGTGATCCTTCCTCCGGGTTGCAACCCTGTTATGTAATTGAGCAGTGAGCTCTAAGTAGTGTGCTTGAATGCAAGTGCATTCCCCTTTTTGTAATGTTATTCTACTACTAGCCATAGTATAATAATATTGTGGGTACTCAATCCCACCATGGTTTTTCCCTTTCCAGGTTTCCATGTAAAAATATTGGTGTTATGGTTGTGTGGTTGTCTACTTTATATTTCTACACATTGCTTTCTTTCTTGTGCACTCAGTGGTTTAAGAATTAGATTAATAAGTTTGCAAATTACAAAACACTAATTCACCCCCCCCCCCTCAGTGTTCATTGATTCCAACAACTGGTATCAAAGATTAGTACCTTAGAAGAATCCTAACAGCTTGAGAAAGATCCAAAAGATTGAATCAATGGGCTCTGGTTGGCAGAGATAGCTTATTCTAGCACCTGAAGATCTTGATGTGGCTAGAAATAAAGTGAGTTCCCTGAAAAGGAACCTGAATGCAGCTGAAAATTTCATTGAAACATTGAAAGATCAAGTGAGCATTTCTAGGGAAAAGAGAAAGGAATTGATGGACAAAATCAAGGAGAAATAAGAACAAAGCATTGATAATCAAGCTCTACAAGACAAGATAGATGAATGTGAGAAGCTGGCTAGGGAGAATGCAGTTCTGAAGAATGAGATGTAATCCATTGTAATGAAGCTGACCAAGGAGATTAAAGACTGAAAGAAGAATGGAGAAACACTTACTCAGTTATTGAAGGACAGATTTGATGAATGTTGCAGATTGACATATTAGAATGATCAGTTGAAGCTTGAATTGGTGCAAACAAAGAATGGTGGACAAGAACTTGGAAGATAGATCATAATTCTGAGAGATGAGTTGACTAGTGCTAATGAGTACAAAGAAAATTCAAGGCCAGTTCAGCCCAGTTAGATGAGATGTTGGAAAGTCAGAGACATGGGAAAGACATGCAAGGACTTGGATTTGAGAAAGGAGAATCCTCCGGTTCTGATCAAAGCAATCAGCAAAAGAACAAGAAACCTCCAGTAAGACAACCTAATGCTTACAAATTCAATGGTAAATGTTTTGTTTGTGGTAAATTTGGTCACATGATGAGTCAATGCAGAAGTAGGATGAATAAAGTGAAGAATAATGGTCCTACCTTTACTAGTCAATGTTTCATATGCAACAACTTTGGTCATAAGTCAAACATGTGCAGAACAATGATAAATAATTTTCAGAATAAGAGATGTTATGCTTGTGGTATGTTTGGACATATCTCTAACCAATGCAGGATGAGACAAAATCAAATTAACTTCAAGCCTATGCAAAGAAGTGTTGTATGGCATGCATGCAGCAAGCTTGGTCATATTGCAAGATATTGTAGAACAAGGAATGCTCCAGTAGACAAGAATAAATCAGATGAAAAGGGAAAAGCTAAGGTGGAAGAGATTAGATATCAACATAAGAAGATGTGGGTAAAGAAAGAAGATTCTACTGTTCAAAATGGCTCCACACCTGATTTCGGTGTAGGAACCTCATTTGATAACTAAGGCCTAATGCTTTAGGGGGAAGATTTTCATGCAAATCTGTAATCGGTCAAGGATGGTTGCAGATGATGAATATTAGTTGTAAAGATAATATCCAGAAGATTTCATGATAGTTTGGGACTCCGGTGAGTGAATTCATTAAAAACAGAGTATCCAGAAGTCATTAGGGTTGTGCATTTATTACAACTTAAAATTAGGTTTTTGGTGGATAAAAAGGCATTTCAATAGCTCATTTTTCATAATGTGAATGAGAGAAAAGAGCAGAGCAATAGAGTGAAAAATATTTAGCAGCGAAATCTAAGCTTGTAGTGAGCAGTCAGCAATTTTGAGCACCCGATTAAGAATCAAAAGGTATTTTTCATTTGAAAAGCTATTTTTTCATACCCTTATTTTGATATGGCATCTCCATTTGCATTTGGTGTTGCGACTCCATTGGTGGTCAAAATCACTAAGAAGGCTAGGCCTGTATTCAAAAGGCACCCATTCAAATCTAATGAAGATGATCTGGAAGGTGCATTTTCTTTTGTCCCGTATGGTGTACTTCATAATGAAGACATTAGGGCATACATCCACTGCAATATTGAAGAGCTTGGGAATGCAGATATGCTCTCACTTTACACCAAGCATATGATAGATGGTATGGGAAATTTCAAGCCAGAATTCAAGTCATTACATGACAAGGGTTTAATCCAATTCATTCACTTCCCGGTGTTCGATGAACCCAAATGGGTCTGATATATTTTGAGTCAAATCCATGATGAGTTCATGTGGTTGGACCAACTTCACAAGATCACCAAGCAAGCCATTGAAGCAGTTACCTATTTAAATGCAACCGATGAGATTCCTAGATTGAGGAAAGTACATAATACAATGGTAACAAAGGTTAATGGATCTCAGCATGATAATCGGTCGATGACTATCAGTGATATCATAGAGCATGATGTTAGATTTTCCTCAATGATGACTGGATATAAAGTGTATCAATCTAGCAGGCATAATTTTGTATCCGACACTGCTATATTTGCAGCCTATGAGATGCTCAAGGAAGACAAAAGGTATGATCTTTGTTTAGTTCTTCTCAATGAGCTATTGAGAAATCTGAGAAAATTAAGCAAGACAAGAAACATGTATTCAAGTTCGGTTCCCTGATTGTTTGCTTGGCACTATATTTCCTAAATGAAATCCCCGGTACTGGAAAGATTCAATGGGCTTATGATAAACTAGTGGCCGTTCAAATTAAGGAAGGATTACAGGGTTTAGGTGATAATGTTGCACATAAATTCGCTTTATGGGGCCACTTCAAATAATTTCAAGCCACAATGCAAAGTAGGGAAAGGATTCCTAAAGAGATTGTTGAGAAATATGAGAAAACCATTTGCTTCATGGTTGATAAAGACCAATGTCACATGGAAGAAGTTGAGCCAAGGACTATCTAGATCATGCTCATGGGGTATGAGGTGGATGCTACCACACTTGATGCATATGCTCAATATTTGTTGAGTCAACCGATGGATGATAAGGAAGAAAGGTTCGGTACCTGCAAGGAAAATGATCTTGATTTGCACAAGAATTTTACCAAACCTGTTAGGAATAGGAAAGTAAGGAAAGAGGTAGAGGAGCTAGCAAAACAAATGGGCATATCTAAGGAGGTTGTGCAAAGGACAAGAGAACAAAATATACTGAAGGAGGAAGACATGGCAAAGCCCAATAATTCTAAACCTATTTCCACTCCTCTAAAATAGGCCAAGTAAAGATAGTTTTAGTCCGCACCTACTTCCGGTGTGCAGAAGCCCATTCCTCCACCCAAATCACAATCAACATCATCAATCAGTGGGGCAGAGAAGAGGAAGAAGGAGAAACCCGAAAGAGTATATGTTGTTGCCATTGCCGAGGACATAGAGATAGAATCTGATGAAGCAGTGAAAGAAGTGAAGAAGACAACCACCTATGCCAGAGTTGTGAAGAAACCTCAACCCGGTGGTGCTCAACAATCAAAGAAGCCTAGATCAGAAAGTGAATCATCCGGAAATGCTAGGGAAAGAAAGAAGCATAAGTCTAAAATAGATACCACTCTGAAATCCGGTAAAATTGAAGGTACATTTGAAATTGTGCCCCCACTGATCTTGAAAGAGTTAATTGATGAAATACTTAAGGATGGAAATTTGAAAAATGTGCCTACATATTATGAAAATTTTGATGATAAAGATCAGAGAGAAATTGAAGAAGTTATTGTTGAATATATGGATGTCTATAGCAAGGCATTAATAGAACTTGCAACTATGATCCCTAAAAGCCTGTATGACATTTTGGATCCGAGAAGGCATACGTCAAGCTTATAAGCATACAACAAGCTTAGAGGATGAAAGAATAAAGGAATATATACTAGTAAATCCATCTTTAGTCATTTATAAGGATGAAGTTATTAGATTATTGAAGCTTTCCAAGGATAGATTCTAAAGCAAGAAGAGGGTGAATAATCTTATGCTACGGAAGATAGATGAGGTGACAAAGGAGACTGAAAGAGTTTTGAGATAGTTTTTGATAGATCAAAGAGTTTATGTGAATCCAGAAGAATCATCTCAAGACACATCTATTACAGAAGCACATGTCGTTGTCCTTGATAAGAAAAAGGATCAATCACCTAAGAAAGTCATTTAGGAAGGACAGTTAAATGATCAAACTCCACTTGACAATGTTGATGGTGCAAATGATACCTCTGGTGAAGCTGTATAGGAACCTTCGATAATTGAAGTTGTGTTAGAGAAATTAGTCGAGGAAACAATAAATGTGGAGAAGGATGAGGAGGGTGGTGAGAAAGGTGGAAAGGATGAGAGTGCAAAGGCTGCAGATAAGGAGAAAGGAGAGGAGAAGGCAGATCAAGCTCCAACAGCAGTGGCAAGAGACATTGGTGCTAATAAAGGGAAACAAGTTGCTATTGACTTAGATGATTTTGGTCAAGGGTATATTGACTTGAGTTCTCTATCTCCCATTAAAGCACTAAAATTGGCAACTCTAGCTCAAGCCAAAGCCAGTGAGGACTTGCTTAAGTCCCATTTTTTTTGGCAAGGAGTTGATATCATTGGCAGGAGATATGCTAGAAAAAATTATGCCATATTTCAAACCAGATACATCTGATCCCTCTGGTAAGCTCAAGGGTTTTCTAAATGTTGTTGGTTCTCATTTTGAGTCTTTGGAGAAGGCAACAAATATCAAAGTTTTGAATCAATTCAATTTAATGAAATTTAAACAATTTTTTAAGATGATTGAAGATGATAGAGTTAGTTTGGTTATTGCACTAAAAAGTATTCAAGATGCAATTGATGGAGGTAATATATACAAGTCATTTTTGATTTTTCCTAAGTTCACTATAGACATTGACAAGAAAATAAGGGAATGTGAAGGCCAACTAGCGAGTATATCACAGTCATACACACCACAATTAGCTTCGACTAGCAATTTTGAACCCCAAGTTTTGAGTGTACTGAACAAGATTAAGAGTCTAAACCAAGAAAAGGATAGAGTTTTGGGTAGAGTGTCAGAATTAAGGAGTCTTATTACTACCCAGATAGATTCATTGATGAGTAGCTTGAAGGATGCTAAGGATGCACTAAATAACCCTATTTCGGCAGATAAACAGGGAGCAAAAATGCATGCCTACCTTTTCAGAGGGATGATAAGCATTTTGAAAAGCTTGAAGAAGGATTGGGATAACCATTTGTAGTTCCTTAGAACAATTTTTGCAAACATCTTCAAGTTTTTGTGAGCAGTTGTGCATATCTATGTATATCAATTTTGGCGGACTCTTTGGCTTTGTTGTCAAAGGGGGAGAGAGAAGGGTGAAAAATGGTGTAAATTCTTAGGGGGATCTTGTATATTCTTTGTGAGTTTGAAATTTTAAAGTTTTGCAGTCTTGAGTGTACAGTTCATTTTTCATAGTGTTGCCATCAATGCCAAAGGGGGAGATTGTTCGCAAGAGACACTATTTCGATGATGATTGGTGCTTGATAGATGCTCAGGGGTTGTCATTGATGGCAACTTAGTTTGCAGATCACAACTGATGTACATAGATTTGGTTTATTGGAAGCCATATTATTCATAGGCATAAGTCTGGAAGGTGGAACATAGTAACCGATAGAGCATGAGATCATGGTGCACATCTTGATTTTGATGATGTATTTAGGGTTGCGGTGATCAAGACAGTTGATTCAAGGTTCGAGATAGATTATCTCATGATCCTGATATCTAATGTTAAATTGTGTGCAAGTTTAGAGCGCTAATATCTGGTAATTTAATTAAGGCAGAGTTATTTTGGTGTAATGTGCGTTGCGAATATGCTAGGCTGATTGTGGTGATCATTTTCATGTTTCAGGTGATTGAGATGACTTATGGGAATCATTTTATCATCTTGTTTTGGTCCGCATTTGGATTTGTGATCAGATTGAGACGACTTGGTAGAACACGTTTCATGTTATATGTTATGCGGTTTTTGGAAGTTGACATGGTTATTGAGTCTTTTTGTTGATGTGGATATATAAGATTGACTTTTTTAATCATTTTGGGATGTGTTATGAGCGAAGGGAGTCTGTGTGAGCGAATTTGTAAGTTTGGTGAAAATTTTGTTTCTCTAGTATGTGACAAAGCAGAAGAACAAAGCAGAATATCAGATTAGTTGCAGAAGACAATATGAGCCTAATCAGAACTGTATTTTGGCATAGTTAGATGGTATACTTTAGTTCACTCATTATTGTAATCAATTATATTAGCTTGTAAGGTAGTGAGCCTTCCTCCGGGTTGTAGCCCTGTTATGTAATTGAGTAGTAAGCTCTAGGCAGTGTTCCTGAATGCAAGTGAATTCCCCTTTTTATAATATTGTTCTACTACTAGCCATAGTATTATAATATTGTGGGTACTCAATCCTACCGTGGTGTTTCCCTTTCCGAGTTTCCCCGTAAAAATCTTGGTGTTATGGTTGTATGGTTGTCTACTTTATGTTTCTGCACCTTGTTTTCTTTCTTGTGCACTCGGTGGTTTAAGAATCAGATAAATAAGTTTGCAAATTACAAAACATTGATTCAACCCCCCCTCTCAGTGTTCATTGATTCCAATAGAGTGGTCTCTTATCAATCTCCTTTTCCTTGAATATGGGATCCAATAGTTCCCCATCATCCCTGAGGTCTTTAGGGATGTTTGTTTTTATTTTGAAATCCCTAATTTGAGGCACTGTTAACCTATGATACCTCTTCTCCTTGACCTCAAAACTATCTTGTAAGTTGGCCCAAAAGTCGTCAAGGGTTGGTTGGTGACCTGGATAATAAATAGGCATCATTTGTTTCAATTTTCCTATCAGATCATAATTATTTCTAACATAATCAACTTATTTTAGACTTAGATCTTGGATCTTTTGCTCTGTCACATTAGCTGCCTGAATATTCTAACATGTGTAGTGCTCCAATGAGATAGGAAAAGTGACCCCAATTTTATGTTTTAAGGTCAGGAGTGCTTGCAAACCTACAATTTGTCTAGTATATTCAAGTATTATAATTTTATTGTTGCAAAAATGAGGAAGTAGGAATGGGTTACCAGTAAAGCCACTCACCCTGATGTAGGTGGAGCATAGGTTTTGAAGGAAACAACAGCCCCACTCACTTACCTTCTTCATTTATTCTGGTGAGATTCTATAACCAACATCACCTGTCAACTTATTTATAACTACATAAATAAATGCATCATTTATTCTTTTAAAATGGAGGTTTGTCTGTGTGATGGGCAACTAAGTGTGATATTCCTCGACCTTCTTCTGCCCTGGGTCTTCTCCTAATTTTCCCTTCAATCTTCAAAATTGGATATTTACCTGCTCATGCCACTACCCAAATTATATAAGAATTCATATAGAACTTCTTCATCTATAAAACTGTGATGAGCTAGTTATGGATGTTGCTAGACATGATCTGTGCCCAGTCAAAATATTCCTTACCAATGAGGATCATGTGCATGTAATGGAACATCCATGAGTGAAAGTGTTTGCAATCTATTTTACCAGATTCCCGACTCAACATGATTACTAAGTCTTTGGGAGGCTCTTTGAAATCCTCCCTCAAGATATCAGAAGCCTTAAATCTTGTCTTCCTCGGTTCTTCTAGCCAGGCCTCATTAACATGACGCTTATTGTTTGACATATTCTTCCTGAATATTGTGGTTTCCTCCTCTTCAGTTGTCAAAAGTACCTTTTCTCTATCTGGTATCCCATAAGTCATGCCAATCATCTCTAACGAAAGATCTACTACAACATTCTCGGTTGCATCTACACATTTTCTACTTTCCGAGTTATAAAGTTGAGCAACTATAAGTATCAACTTGGGAAATTGCATTTCCTGGGGAAAGATGATTGCCTCAACCAACCTTGATCTCTTTATTCTTCTGTATCGTGCATCTAAATTAGGTTGAGTGACCTATTCCTTTATATCTTCAATTTCAATGTGGCCAATCTTTGTGTCAGTTACCCACTATACCTCATTATCTAGTTTGGATACCAAGGTCTGCCCTTGGTACTGGTATTTCATGGTGGCAGGATTCTTCTCCAACTTAATTTCCTCTTTGGTCTTCTTCCTGCTTGAAGATGCTTCCATAAATCCACATTTTCTGCAAGAACAAATGAATAATCAATTTCCATAACACATTGTCAAAATAAAACTAACTCTGGAACTTCGGGGTTCCGAAGTTCCAAGGTAAGCAAACCTTAATCACAAATGACTTCGGGATCCCGGAGTTCTGGTATTTCGAAACTAGTTGATCTCGTCACAAAAAGGTTTTGGGATCTTGTGGTTCTAGGGTCCCGGAGTGGTTTAAAAACTGGTCTAAAGGGTTTCAAGATCTCGAGGTTCCGAAATCATGAAAAGGATACTCATCATCCAAAATAAGGCTCTGGGATCCCGAAATGGGTAATTCCTGATGAAAAAACATTTCAAGATCCCGAGGTGGGCAAAACTTTGGCGAAAATGGGAACTTCAGAACCCTGGGATTCCGAGGTTCCGAAATAGGCAAATTGAGATTTCGGGAACCCAGAACCCTAGGATCCCGAAGAGGGTTATCCAAGGCCGAGTCTAGGGTTGAAATATCAACTTGTTGAAAATTATAAATCTAACCTAAATCTAAACTAAGAAAGCGGAAAAAAATGAAAAATGAGGAAAAACAACAAAAAGAGACCAACCTGGACAAGGCGGGTCAACAAGAACTCGTACACCACAGGAAGCTAAGTCATTGGGGACGAGCTCTGGATTCAGAATGTCTGATTGCACAAATGAATTGAAATAACCCATTTGGCACTATTTATACCCCTCTCTTAAACAATCATACGACTCCACTTAATGCATCGAGCTCAGGATTCCGAGGTTCCGAGATCCTGAAACAACACAGAGAAGCTCAAGATCCTAGGGTTCCAAGGCTCTGAAAAAGACCGAAAATCATCTCAGGGCTCTGGGGTTCTGAGATCCCGAAGTGATATTCAAAAAAACAAAAACAAGAAATAGGCTTCAGGATTCAGGGGTTCCCAAGTCTTGTTAACAAAAGAAACAAAAGAGAACTTCGGGATCCTGGGGTTACAGGATTCCGAAGCAAAACAAAAAACAAGCAAAAGAACACTCCGGGATCCCAAGGTTCCAGGGTTCCGAAGTGTTAAAAACAAAAACACAAGGAAAAAGAAAAATGAAAGAGAACAAAAGACAAGAAAGGGGGACCCGCATTTTCAAATCAAAGAAAATGATGGGGCTAGATATGCAGGACATAACAAATGGCGACTTTTCTGGGAAAAAATGACTCAAGGCATTTTAGAACGCCAAAATGTCTGGTTGTTCTAACCTCCAAGGATAATTTCATTCAATGCAAATATAATAGCAAAAGTATGAGTGAACAAATGATCAAACAATCAATTTAGAAACTGAACAAGACCAACTCGTAAGTGTGTGCTTTTGATTAATTACCCCATCTTTTTTATCATGAAGATAGATAAAGGAAATTGGGCCCAAGCTACATGAGTGAAAACAATCATGTGTTCCATGCAATGTTCTCCTGGGTGTAGATATATTGCCATCTAGGCATCTATAGCCTCAACAAAGATACCTCTGGTCCCCATTAAGTAGTGCTCCACTGCCAGCCAGACATTTGAAGCATTTTCTGTTATGAACTTAAAGAAACATTTAAAACAATGATGTTCCTGAACTAGTTTGGAGACCATAAAGGACAACCGGAAACAACTTATTTTTGTTTTTTCACTTGGAAACAAGTTCTTTTGACATCTTCAAAGATTTAATGATGTATTTTAATGTGCTAATGGTTTTGAGTAGTTAGGTTAGCCTTCACCAATTGAATATCAAGAACTCAAATCATCGTTAAACCATTATATACCACCCTAGACGAATGTAGACAAGGATTTCAAAATTAGCCAAAAGATAATAAGTTATAAAGAGCTAAGAGTAAGTCTCCCAAAATTTCAAATCAGTATGGAAAGAATATCTACCATATCAAAGACCTTGAGAATAAATACCTTCCTCAAACAAATCAAAATAATGAACAACAACACCGAAATGAAACAAAACAACAAAACCAAAACTACTAAACTATTATAATACAATAGATTGAGCTTAAATTTGGATTAATCAAAATAATGCTTGAGGAACTGACCATTGACAGGCAATGGGACAAGTTCTCTAGTGAACAAGCTCAATTGAAATATATTCTCTCCTAAAATTTCAGAAATTTGATACGGACCTAACCATAGTCTTTCGAATTTGTGGTGATCACCCTTCTTCTCCTTGGCTTTGTCCCATAATAGAACTAAGTCAGAGATCTGAAAGGCCTTCGCCTTGGCTCTTTTGTCAAACCATTGCTTGAGGACAACTTGATGCTTAGCGAAATGTTGTAAGGTATTTATCCTTTGTTCATCAAGTTTTAATAGGTTCAGGAGACAAACCTCTACCTGGTCCTCAATTTCAAGTTCTTTCATTAGTTGGAGGACTAGGATTTGTAAATTAACCAGGAAAACCGGATTTTATCCATAGACAAGGTAGTACGGAGAATTCCCTAGGATAGCCTTGACTCTTGTTCTATTAGCCCAAAGGGCATATTTCAATTGGTTGTTCCAGTCTCTAGGGTTTTTCTCAAGTAACTTTTTAATAACATCCAAAATGTTCTTATTAGTGGACTCAGCTACTCCATTTTCCTAAGGATAATAATTAGAAGAAAACTTAAGAATTACCTTGAACTCATACGACCATTTCATTAATTGTGCAAAATTAAAGGTTGGGTCATTGTCACATACCAGAGCAAAAGGCATTCCAATCCTAGTGACAATATGTTCTTCAAGGAACTTAAGAACCGTCTTTGCAGTTGAGTTCTTACATGCCCAGGCTTCCGTCCACCAAGTGCAATAGTCCGTGGAAGTTGAAATGAATTTGTGCCCTGTAGATGAATTAGGATTAATGAATCCTACAAAATCTAATGCCCATTGGGCAAAAGGTCTCACCTCAAATACTGGCTAAAGAGGCATGGCTGAATTTCTTTCTTTGGAAGCTGCAGTATGGCAGGTATGACAACCTCGCATGTTTGTGAGTGTACTTCAAGATACTGGGCAAGTAATAACTTTCTTTTAGGATTTGGTGTGTTGTTGCATCTGTTGACCCATGGCTCATACCATACTTCCCGTGAAATTCCTTAATCATCTTACGGGCTTCTTGACGATCTAGACACATAAGATAGATGCCTACATAATTTTTTTTGTATAGTGTTGAATCCTTAATAATGTAGTTGGCACGTTTGCGTCTCAAGGCTCTTCTTTGTGTGGTGGTCAATCCCTCAGGACACCTATTGTTTAACAAAATAAAGACCAAGTCTGTGTACCAAGGATCTTGGCTGAATTACTCCAAAGTGTACTGTTGGCATTGGATGTGAGTATTGGCTGCCATAGCTTGTGATAGACCTTGACCTCTCACCAATTTCATGGGATGCATTTCCAAATCAAACTCTTGCAAAATAGCCATCCATTTTCCACGGTGCTCTCCAATTTCTAGCTGCATCAGTAGTGATTTTATTGCTTGATCTAGCACAATTGCGTATATATTACTCTCAAAATATAGTGTCTAAATTTCTTAATAGTTCTCACCGAAACGAAAGCCTGCTTCTCAAGAGTAGAGTATCTTATTTCAAAAAATTTAAAAGGTGAACTCATGAAGGCAATCAACTTTTCATCACCTGTTGGTCTCTATGTTAGGACAACGGTACCAGAATGCAATGAAGCAAAGGAGTATATGTAGAATGGCAAGGTATAATCAAGACTAGTCAATACAAGAGCTTCTGCAATGGATTTCTTTATCTGAGAAAACAACTCCTTAGATTCAGCATTCCATTCTACTTTGGCATCTTTCTTCATCATCTCATTCAATAGTTTGACAATTTATGCGAATCCAGTGATAAATTTTCTTACAAAATTAATGTTTCCAAAGAAAGATCTCATTTATTTCTTACTGCCTGGCATCTGTAATTTCAGTAGTGCTTCCACTCAGTTTGGATCGATTGATATTCCCCTTTCAGAGATCACATGACCAAGGAGCTTCCCTTCAACAACCCCAAATACACATTTCTTGGGGTTAAGAGATATCCCATATTGCCCATATCTCTCTCATATCTTGTGTAGGTGATATGGATGATCTTTTTTGTCTTTGGAAAATATAGTGAGATCATCCATGTAGATGTTGATTCATTTGCCAATTAAATCCTTAAAAGTCTTATTCATGGCTCTTTGGAAGGTTGTGTCGATGTTGATCAATCCAAATGGCATCTGGCGATATGCATAGGTACCCCACTTAGTGGTGAATGTTTTCTTCATGCGATCTTCATAGTTGACTAGCACTTGATTGTACCCAGAATAGCCATCAAGGAAAGACATCATTTGTGAACCGTTTACAATTTGCAATACCTCATCCAAAGAAGGCAGGGGATAGTTGTCCTTTTATGATGCCTTGTTGATATTACAGAATTCAACGCACAATTAGATATCTCCATTCTTCTTTTGTATGGGCAACAGATTAGCCACCCAAGTGGAGTGGCAAACCGGGAAGATAATCCTAGTAGTGAGCAGTTTATTGACCTCTTTGAAGATGATGGGTTCATGCAGTGAATTAGCTGATCGTTGTTTCTATTTGAATGGCTTGATGTTGGGCTTTAGAGGTATGACATGTGTGATAATAGATGTATCAAAAGTTTTTAAATCCTCTTAGCCCCAAGATATTACATCAATAAACTCTTTTAGGATTTCTAAGATTTTCTCCCTCTCAATGGGAGTGCAAATCTTCCCAATGTATACTATCCTTTCCTGATCCTTTTGACCTATGTTATATGGTTCGTACTTTCTTGCATCTATGTCGGTGATCAACCTTTCCTTCACCCTAGGGTCAGAATTGAAAATTCATTCTAAGGTTACCATACCCTTGGGGATGATGTTTGTTGGAAGGTTGACAATCTCATCTTCAACTCCCTCATCAACAACATTTGGTCTATCATCTTCATCTATAATTTTATCTTCAAAGGAACTAGAATTAGAAAGGAAAGCTAAAATGTGTCTATCATCCTCAAAGACCTGAAAGTGAGTAATGTTGTTGGGTACAGAAGGGGAAGAAACCAATTCTATAGAAATTTTCTTAAGTGGAGACTAACTTATAGGTTCTAACGTACTTGCAGCCACAACCAATGTGTTTGAGATGCCTTTTCTTTTACGAGGTACCAATTGGATGTTGAAGGCGTCAAAATCCTCAATCAATCCCCATACACAATTTCGGTAGGATGCGAGCCTTTTTTCATGACATGCATATTAAATCCTTACCTATTTAACCCCCAAATCTGAATCTCCCTGCACCTTTAAGCATATAGCACCTTTCTTAAGGGAAAAAAGGAGTCCTCTGATCAATGCTTCATATTCTGTCATATTATTCGTACAAGGGAATTGGATTTGATAAGAGGCTAGGAAATCTTTCCCTTTAGGATTAGTTAACTCCCCTCTTGCTTCGCTTCCTTGTTTGGATATAGACCCATCAAACTTCAGGAGCCAGATCTCATCTTTTATTTTCTTACCACTTTTCTATTTGGGTCTAGTGGTTATTGGGGTTTGATTCGCCTCTGACGCTTTTTGATGTTCTTCAAGGACCACATTAGTGCTAGTCTGGATTTGTTCTACTACTGACCTTTGTATCTCTAGGAGAATTTCAGCCATAGTAGGAATGGGTTGCTGAAGCAGAGATTCTATGAGAGGTTTGATTTGATCAATGGTTTTCTCATCTTCCTCCCACTTAGGAACCTCTACTTTAGATTCCTTTTGATGAAGAATTACTATTTTGGAATCCAACTCTTCACTTTCCTCAGGTTTGGTGCCATACTCAATTTCTTCGTCAAGAGAAGGGTTCATCAATTTTGTAACTTCGTTTCTACAGGGGATGCATGCTACTTCTGAGTGTTCTCCGTGATGAATCATGCACCATTGCGACAGTAGTAAATCCTTCAAGAGTAGATCATATCCTACCAAATACATCCCTTGTCTCATTTTTGCAACAAATTTTTTAATCCTCCCTAGATGATTAGGGGCAACCGACTGCTGAGGCATGGAAGTGGGAATTATAGTGAAAGTTAAGATTTCATTGACTTTGTAAACCCCTGGACTTACTTCAATATATGCCACCTCATTACTAGCTCCATAATAAGTGACTAGATTTTTCAACCTTGGCTCACTGTCAATCCGTATTTGATTACTAACCCCTTTTGATGGAAGCCATAAGTATGTAAAACATGTGGAAAAGTAACCTCCCAAAGTCTTTGACCAGTCTCTATGGAGAAGCATCATGTATACTTCAGGTATGTCAACAACTTGAATGTCTATATAGCGATTTACCCATAGGTTTGTTCCTAGCTAGATGTATACATTTTTCAAGTCCCCAATTACGTTGGTCTCAGTTTTGTCCAGCTGTACTACTTTTCTATTGGTATGAACTAGGTTAAGACCCAATTTCTGACAAATAGAATAAGGCATCACGTTTTCGGATGCACCCGAGTCTACCAAACAGTTGTGTAAATTCTTCCCAAAAATCTTTATACTTAACAAGAACAGTGGGTTCTTGGTTGCGTCAGGATGAATAGCATTAATATCTTCTATCCCTACCATCTTGACTTCATTACTTTGGAATTCCAACTGATCAAGTTTTTTGAGCGCTTCCTTTTGTTTGGGGCAATTTTGCAACACCTCCATTAGAGACATTGTGGTAGCAATATATTCTATTTCTCGTGTAACTAACATCATATGATTTATTTATGAGGTATTCTTGACCTTGTCTGAGTTTGGAACGCATTCCTTGAAAGGGCTAAGGTGGTGGAGGATTAGTGCTTGCAGTAGGATCTGGTGAACTTTCCTGTCCTTAGGAGGTATAGGCATAGTGAATGGTCCTTTCGCTTGACTTCTCAAATTGTAAGTGTTTCTTGTATTCTGAAAAGCTTGTGCATCATAAACTAGTGGCTCACCCTCTACCTCTACTTCAAAATTTCTGAACAAGAAGGTATCAACTAGCATAGTAGTGTTAGCCTTGTCAGGTTCTTCGGTGGTACATCCCTTTGGTTGTGAATCAGCTTGAGCAATCCTAATCATCTTCTCCATTTGAGCACAGTTCTGAATGTGAGGTTGTGTCATGTAACCTACACCAATTGGTCATCAAATTTATGTCATCCATATTAATAGTTTGTGTATGGTTAGTATTATCCCTTGCATCAGGATGGTCATGGTTGATATCCCCATTATTTGCACCGTTGTTCCATTGTTTATTGTAAAGTTTGGGGTTGTATCTTTGGTTTTGGTTCTAATTTTGATAGCCATGTTGGTTATTGTATGATTGGGATTGGTTATACCCTCCTTCAAGATTCATATTCATTTAGCTTAAGTCAGAAGTGACTTGGGAAAGCATTTTCTTCAACGATTCCACTTCTGAGGAGAGCTGCGAGCCTTGTTTGTAGGTACTGAGGTTGTTGCTTGGTTTGTCACTGCCAAATTTGGAGCATTATATTGTTGCACCATTACATGGGTTTGATAATTAAAGTGAGCTTGGGAAGTGGTAGCGTTGGGATTGGTTCATTATAAAGGTTGAGTCACCATTTGTTGATTTGCTTGTTCATTTGCTATCGATTGTACAACGGAATGGGGTTTGTTGTCAGTGCTCTGAAAGGCATTGATGATGCTACTGCTGGGAGCTAATTATAATTTCCATAATTCATGCCAATAGGAAGGTTATGTCCGATTCCTCCAGGCATCTGATTCAATTATTGGTTCATTTTTATGGCCAAAGAATAGACTTTTTCCAGGGTATCTCTTTTTGCTATAGCTACAGTTTGTTTGATAAACATCACATTCCGAGGGTCAATGGCCCTAAAATAAGCTTAAATGGCTATTGGTTGTGTAATTTGGTAACGGTCTTGCAACCTTTTGTATGCCCTTTGGAATCTCATATTGAAAGTGGTCAGGGGTTCATTTGGCAACTTCCTCAATGAGGCAAACTGATGATACAAGGTTGTTGGATCTACATATACTCGAAACTGGGCAATAAAAGATTTCTCCAGAATATCCCAGCTGGTAATAGAGTTGGAAGTGTTGGAATTAATGAACACTGAGAGGGGGGGTGAATCAGTGTTCTACAGTTATCAAATTTGTTAACCTGATTCTTTATCCATCAGATGCACAAGTAAGAAATTAAAATGCATAAACACAAAGCAAATAAGCACATAACCATAACACCAATAATGAAGATAACCTTACTGCTGTACCGGATACCAGACCTTCTAACATGCTTAAGAAACAACACCAGAGGATGGGATTGCCTGATAATTTGCTTCTCATACTCAATCAACTTAAATCTGATCATCAAGACCAAAAAACACATCACCAAAATGAGAAATGCTCACCAAAACTGTACACTGAATATCACTGATAGACTTATACCAAAACTTACTCAAGACATCCGGATATCCCAAACTCCATACTGAATAAGATCAATATGTTGAGTTGCCATCAATGACAACTCCTAAGAAATCTCATGCACCAAACATCATCAATCTTCACCGGAGCATCACCGGAATAGTGTCTTATGCCAACAATCTCCCCCTTTGGCATTGATGGCAACACTATGAAAAATGATTAAGTGTTCCAAAACTCCAAAAACTGCAAGCAATCTGACAATCTGAAATTTGTACACTCAACTGACTCCCCCTAAGAATGAGCATCATTTTTCACTGCTCTATCTTAACTCTCTCCCCCTTTGACATCAATGGCAAAGGGTAGGAATTCACCAAAAATTATGTACAAATGAATGCAATAATTTACATGAATTTAAATAAGTCTGCATAAGTGATCTTCAAGGATTTCAAGTACTCATTCTATCCTCTCGGGAAACAATCTAAAACATTTATTAAGGTACTGAATAAATATGCATGAATTTCAACGCCTTTGAGATCTGATGGCACCAGTTTATCTAAATCACTGACTGCATCCTGGTGAGCTACAAGTAAGGTGTCCATCCGGGGAGTAATCAGACTTCTTAGTTCTCCCACTCTTCTTAACACTTGCTCTTTTTCCTTAATCAAGCCCTTTATTTTGTCAGTGAGATGCATTATTTGAGCTTCAAGGGAACTTGGAAAAACTGAATGAGGGGCAAATGAATGAC
This sequence comes from Cryptomeria japonica, assembly GCF_030272615.1. Classification (NCBI taxonomy): domain Eukaryota; kingdom Viridiplantae; phylum Streptophyta; class Pinopsida; order Cupressales; family Cupressaceae; genus Cryptomeria; species Cryptomeria japonica. The sequence goes on along the minus strand of NC_081414.1, from coordinate 587,023,372 downwards.
CAATACTGGCTAGTTACCCTTCAAGATCTCTTATTTTCTTATCAATATCTACAGTAAACTTGGGCAAAAAAAGAATGATTTGAATATTTTTTTGGCTTCATCTAATGCATCTTCTACACTCTTCACGACAGTTCTTAGACTTATTTTGTCTCCCTCAACCGTCTTCAAAGTTTGTTAGAACCGCATCTCATTAAACCTCTTCTAAACTAATTCATCTACAACCTTTTCTAATGATTCAAAATGAGTCTCAAAAACACTTAGCATATTCTTTAGCTTTCTGGATGGCGAAGCACCAGAATCCTATCTAAAATCTGGTAAAATCTTCGCCAAAACTTATGTGCCTAAAGAGATAACTTCTCTTTCCTCAGATTGTGATTTCAACAGGTCCTCACTTTCCTTGATATGTGCGAGAGTGGAAATTTTAAGTACTTGAAGAGGGGACAGGTGCTTAGATCTACCGGACCATGAGAGAAATGATCCTCAACAACTAAAATATGCTTACCTTTGTCAGGAATGGTGACTGTTATCATGGTTGTCGAAGCCTTGTAAATTTTCTCTTCACCCTTCTCCTTCCCAACTTCTTCATTCTTATCTTTTTCAACCTTTTTTCCATCATCTTTATTATTTCCTGCATCACCCATCTCCTCAACTAGCATCTCTGCTATGATCTCAAACTCTGGAGGATCTTGAGTAGCATCATTGGAGTCATTGATTTCCTAATTTGCAGTGGAATCATCTTCAAATTCCTATCCAACCGGATCTACAGATGGCTGATATTTGTCCATCGGGAACATCTGCAGGCACAACTGGGATAGATGGAGCATCCTTAGGCTCAAAGACTATTGCATGTTCTTTCAGAATGGATTTTTCTTGAGAAGATTCTTCCAGAATGATTTCTATGCCATGCTCTATCAAAAACTCTCTCAAAATTGTTTCGACTTTCTTTATGACTTCATCCTTTTTGCCAACCATATGCCTGATAACTCTCCTCTTTCTCTTAAATATATCCTTTGCAAGCTTTAGTAGAGTATTGGCTTCTTCCTTAAAAATACTATGAGATAGACTTACCAGTACATATTCTTTTATTCTCTCTTCCTCAAGTGAAGTTGTATGTCTCCTTGCATCCAAAATATCATACAAGCTCTTGGGGATCATAGATGATAATTCTATCAATACCTTACTAAATTTATCCATATACTGTACAATGGCTTCTTCTACAGCTCACTGGTCTTTATCCTAAAAATTCTCATAATATATAGAAACATTTTTCAAATTTCCATCTTCCAAAATCTCATTAATTAATTGTTGCAAAGTCATAGGAGTCACATGGGCCTTCAAGATTATCAGACTTGAGGGCTTCATCTATCTCATATTTTTTCTTGCCTTCCCTTGTCCTTATGAATGGCTCTCCTTGTGACTTAGCTTTCTTGGCAGGAGGAGCATCACTGGATGTAGGTTTCCGGACTACCCTTGCATAGGTGGCAACCTTCTTTATTTCCCTCACCTCTTCATCCGATTATGTTTCCTCTTCTGCTGCAACATATTACCTTGTATATTTCTCCTTCTTCCTCTTCTCATCTCTATTGGTAGATGTTGCTAGTTTAGGCTTGGTTGGAGGTACCAGCTTCTGGACACTGGAGGTAGGTGCAGATTTGTTGGGTTTGTTCGTGGACTGCTTCGAAGGTGAAGATACCAGTTTGGGTTGTGGCTTCACCATATCCTCTTCCTTCAATATATTATGTGCTCTGGCCCTTTGCACAACTTCTCTTGTAATCCCCATCTTCTCTGCAACTGCCTCAACTTCTTTCCTTATTTTCCTTTTCCTTGTCGGTTCAGTGAATTTCTTGTGCAAATCCATATCCTTCTCCTTAAATGTGCCAAATCTCTACTCTTTCTGGTCCATTGGTTGGCTCAACATGTGTTGAGTGTAGACACCTAAAAATGTCTCATTGATCATGTACTAATTATTCTTCTAATTGATTAAATAATACTTTAATTCTTTAATTAAGTTAATTAATCTTATTCTTCTAATTTCATATTTCCTCATAATCTTACTAATTATTCTATTTTCTATTTCTATCATCATTTAATCATTTTAACCATTTTCTAAATGTTAATTAAATATTTATTATTTAATTAATTATGGTTAATTCCCCAATTTAAATAATCTTTATTATTTAAATAAATTAATTCTCAATTTCTATTTCCTATTCTATCATCATTTAGTCATTTTAATCATTTTCTAAATATTAATTAAATATTTGTTATTTAATTAATTATGGTTAATTCCCCAATTTAAATAATCTTTATTATTTAAATAAATTAATTCTCAATTTCTATCTCAATCCTATCATCATCTAATCATTCAACCCTTTTCTAAATATTAATTAAATATTTATTATTTAATTAATTATGATTTAATTTCTTTAAATTAAATAATCCTTATTATTTAATTAAATTCCATTTCTAAAATAATTATATAGTTTCTTTAAATTAATTAATTAATTAATTAATTCTTCCATTTCCAAATCCCCAAATTCTAATTTCATTTAATTTAATTTTTTTTTTTTTGATCGGTAAGAGGCCGAGGCCAAGAATTTTATTAATTATTTTGAAGTTTACATTACTCCACTCGTGCGGGCGTCGATAGGAAAGAGTGGAGGCGAGAAAACCTCCGACCTTGCTCGGGACCATAGTCCAGCTAGTCCTGACTTAATATACAATAATTCCAGATTTTAATACATCAACACCCCAGGCCAAGGTGATCAGGAGGAGGTGTTTCTATTTTACCCCTCCCTTACAAGCCCTAATTTACAAGTTTCAAAAATCATTTGTCCCTTAACTTCCACCTGCATGGCTCTGAAGTTGTTCTTTGGTAGTATATAGTATCCCTTAAT